>NW_027168004.1:0-78790 GCF_040954835.1 Lepisosteus oculatus
ACGTGTTTTTCAGCCCGAAATAAACACGTTTTTTCAGACAGCTGTATCCCTATGTAACTGCAAGGCTCAGAAGAGCCCACACACTCAGGTCTTAACCCCAGTGTGCTGAAAGTGTCAAAACATGTTTTTCAGCAGAAATAAACATGTTTCTGCAAGTTTGGTCAACCCCATGTAAGTTATGGGGCAGTAACAGCTCACTTTTCAAAACGTGTTTTTCAGCCCGATATAAACACGTTTTTTCAGACAGCTGTATCCCTATGTAACTGCAAGGCTCAGAAGAGCCCACACACTCAGGTCTTAACCCCAGTGTGCTGAAAGTGTCAAAACATGTTTTTCAGCAGAAATAAACATGTTTCTGCAAGTTTGGTCAACCCCATGTAAGTTATGGGGCAGTAACAGCTCACTTTTCAAAACGTGTTTTTCAGCCCGATATAAACACGTTTTTTCAGACAGCTGTATCCCTATGTAACTGCAAGGCTCAGAAGAGCCCACACACTCAGGTCTTAACCCCAGTGTGCTGAAAGTGTAAAAACATGTTTTTCAGGAGAAATAAACATGTTTCTGCAAGTTTGGTCAACCCCATGTAAGTTATGGGGCAGTTACTGCTCACTTTTCAAAACGTGTTTTTCAGCCCGAAATAAACGCGTTTTTTCAGACAGCTGTATCCCTATGTAACTGCAAGGCTCAGAAGAGCCCACACACTCAGGTCTTAACCCCAGTGTGCTGAAAGTGTCAAAACGTGTTTTTCAGCAGAAATAAACATGTTTCTGCAAGTTTGGTCAACCCCATGTAAGTTATGGGGCAGTAACAGCTCACTTTTCAAAACGTGTTTTTCAGCCCGAAATAAACACGTTTTTTCAGACAGCTGTATCCCTATGTAACTGCAAGGCTCAGAAGAGCCCACACACTCAGGTCTTAACCCCAGTGTGCTGAAAGTGTCAAAACATGTTTTTCAGCAGAAATAAACATGTTTCTGCAAGTTTGGTCAACCCCATGTAAGTTATGGGGCAGTAACAGCTCACTTTTCAAAACGTGTTTTTCAGCCCGATATAAACACGTTTTTTCAGACAGCTGTATCCCTATGTAACTGCAAGGCTCAGAAGAGCCCACACACTCAGGTCGTAACCCCAGTGTGCTGAAAGTGTCAAAACATGTTTTTCAGCAGAAATAAACATGTTTCTGCAAGTTTGGTCAACCCCATGTAACTTATGGGGCAGTAACAGCTCACTTTTCAAAACGTGTTTTTCAGCCCGATATAAACACGTTTTTTCAGACAGCTGTATCCCTATGTAACTGCAAGGCTCAGAAGAGCCCACACACTCAGGTCTTAACCCCAGTGTGCTGAAAGTGTCAAAACATGTTTTTCAGCAGAAATAAACATGTTTCTGCAAGTTTGGTCAACCCCATGTAACTTATGGGGCAGTAACAGCTCACTTTTCAAAACGTGTTTTTCAGCCGGAAATAAACACGTTTTTTCAGACAGCTGTATCCCTATGTAACTGCAAGGCTCAGAAGAGCCCACACACTCAGGTCTTAACCCCAGTGTGCTGAAAGTGTCAAAACATGTTTTTCAGCAGAAATAAACATGTTTCTGCAAGTTTGGTCAACCCCATGTAAGTTATGGGGCAGTAACAGCTCACTTTTCAAAACGTGTTTTTCAGCCCGATATAAACACGTTTTTTCAGACAGCTGTATCCCTATGTAACTGCAAGGCTCAGAAGAGCCCACACACTCAGGTCTTAACCCCAGTGTGCTGAAAGTGTCAAAACATGTTTTTCAGCAGAAATAAACATGTTTCTGCAAGTTTGGTCAACCCCATGTAAGTTATGGGGCAGTAACAGCTCACTTTTCAAAACGTGTTTTTCAGCCCGATATAAACACGTTTTTTCAGACAGCTGTATCCCTATGTAACTGCAAGGCTCAGAAGAGCCCACACACTCAGGTCTTAACCCCAGTGTGCTGAAAGTGTCAAAACATGTTTTTCAGCAGAAATAAACATGTTTCTGCAAGTTTGGTCAACCCCATGTAACTTATGGGGCAGTTACTGCTCACTTTTCAAAACGTGTTTTTCAGCCCGAAATAAACGCGTTTTTTCAGACAGCTGTATCCCTATGTAACTGCAAGGCTCAGAAGAGCCCACACACTCAGGTCTTAACCCCAGTGTGCTGAAAGTGTCAAAATGTGTTTTTCAGCAGAAATAAACATGTTTCTTCAAGTTTGGTCAACCCCATGTAAGTCATGGGGCAGTAACAGCTCACTTTTCAAAACGTGTTTTTCAGCCCGAAATAAACGCGTTTTTTCAGACAGCTGTATCCCTATGTAACTGCAAGGCTCAGAAGAGCCCACACACTCAGGTCTTAACCCCAGTGTGCTGAAAGTGTCAAAACGTGTTTTTCAGCAGAAATAAACATGTTTCTGCAAGTTTGGTCAACCCCATGTAAGTTATGGGGCAGTAACAGCTCACTTTTCAAAACGTGTTTTTCAGCCCGAAATAAACACGTTTTTTCAGACAGCTGTATCCCTATGTAACTGCAAGGCTCAGAAGAGCCCACACACTCAGGTCTTAACCCCAGTGTGCTGAAAGTGTCAAAACATGTTTTTCAGCAGAAATAAACATGTTTCTGCAAGTTTGGTCAACCCCATGTAAGTTATGGGGCAGTAACAGCTCACTTTTCAAAACGTGTTTTTCAGCCCGAAATAAACACGTTTTTTCAGACAGCTGTATCCCTATGTAACTGCAAGGTTCAGAAGAGCCCACACACTCAGGTCTTAACCCCAGTGTGCTGAAAGTGTAAAAACATGTTTTTCAGCAGAAATAAACATGTTTCTGCAAGTTTGGTCAACCCCATGTAACTTATGGGGCAGTAACAGCTCACTTTTCAAAACGTGTTTTTCAGCCCGAAATAAATGCGTTTTTTCAGACAGCTGTATCCCTATGTAACTGCAAGGCTCAGAAGAGCCCACACACTCAGGTCTTAACCCCAGTGTGCTGAAAGTGTCAAAACGTGTTTTTCAGCAGAAATAAACATGTTTCTGCAAGTTTGGTCAACCCCATGTAAGTTATGGGGCAGTAACAGCTCACTTTTCAAAACGTGTTTTTCAGCCCGAAATAAACACGTTTTTTCAGACAGCTGTATCCCTATGTAACTGCAAGGCTCAGAAGAGCCCACACACTCAGGTCTTAACCCCAGTCTGCTGAAAGTGTCAAAACATGTTTTTCAGCAGAAATAAACATGTTTCTGCAAGTTTGGTCAACCCCATGTAACTTATGGGGCAGTAACAGCTCACTTTTCAAAACGTGTTTTTCAGCCCGAAATAAACGCGTTTTTTCAGACAGCTGTATCCCTATGTAACTGCAAGGCTCAGAAGAGCCCACACACTCAGGTCTTAACCCCAGTGTGCTGAAAGTGTCAAAACGTGTTTTTCAGCAGAAATAAACATGTTTCTGCAAGTTTGGTCAACCCCATGTAAGTTATGGGGCAGTAACAGCTCACTTTTCAAAACGTGTTTTTCAGCCCGAAATAAACACGTTTTTTCAGACAGCTGTATCCCTATGTAACTGCAAGGCTCAGAAGAGCCCACACACTCAGGTCTTAACCCCAGTGTGCTGAAAGTGTCAAAACATGTTTTTCAGCAGAAATAAACATGTTTCTGCAAGTTTGGTCAACCCCATGTAAGTTATGGGGCAGTAACAGCTCACTTTTCAAAACGTGTTTTTCAGCCCGATATAAACACGTTTTTTCAGACAGCTGTATCCCTATGTAACTGCAAGGCTCAGAAGAGCCCACACACTCAGGTCTTAACCCCAGTGTGCTGAAAGTGTCAAAACATGTTTTTCAGCAGAAATAAACATGTTTCTGCAAGTTTGGTCAACCCCATGTAAGTTATGGGGCAGTAACAGCTCACTTTTCAAAACGTGTTTTTCAGCCCGATATAAACACGTTTTTTCAGACAGCTGTATCCCTATGTAACTGCAAGGCTCAGAAGAGCCCACACACTCAGGTCTTAACCCCAGTGTGCTGAAAGTGTAAAAACATGTTTTTCAGGAGAAATAAACATGTTTCTGCAAGTTTGGTCAACCCCATGTAACTTATGGGGCAGTTACTGCTCACTTTTCAAAACGTGTTTTTCAGCCCGAAATAAACGCGTTTTTTCAGACAGCTGTATCCCTATGTAACTGCAAGGCTCAGAAGAGCCCACACACTCAGGTCTTAACCCCAGTGTGCTGAAAGTGTCAAAACGTGTTTTTCAGCAGAAATAAACATGTTTCTGCAAGTTTGGTCAACCCCATGTAAGTTATGGGGCAGTAACAGCTCACTTTTCAAAACGTGTTTTTCAGCCCGAAATAAACACGTTTTTTCAGACAGCTGTATCCCTATGTAACTGCAAGGCTCAGAAGAGCCCACACACTCAGGTCTTAACCCCAGTGTGCTGAAAGTGTCAAAACGTGTTTTTCAGCAGAAATAAACATGTTTCTGCAAGTTTGGTCAACCCCATGTAAGTTATGGGGCAGTAACAGCTCACTTTTCAAAACGTGTTTTTCAGCCCGAAATAAACACGTTTTTTCAGACAGCTGTATCCCTATGTAACTGCAAGGCTCAGAAGAGCCCACACACTCAGGTCTTAACCCCAGTGTGCTGAAAGTGTCAAAACGTGTTTTTCAGCAGAAATAAACATGTTTCTGCAAGTTTGGTCAACCCCATGTAAGTTATGGGGCAGTAACAGCCCACTTTTCAAAACGTGTTTTTCAGCCCGAAATAAACACGTTTTTTCAGACAGCTGTATCCCTATGTAAATGCAAGGCTCAGAAGAGCCCACACACTCAGGTCTTAACCCCAGTGTGCTGAAAGTGTCAAAACATGTTTTTCAGCAGAAATAAACATGTTTCTGCAAGTTTGGTCAACCCCATGTAAGTTATGGGGCAGTAACAGCTCACTTTTCAAAACGTGTTTTTCAGCCCGAAATAAACACGTTTTTTCAGACAGCTGTATCCCTATGTAACTGCAAGGCTCAGAAGAGCGCACACACTCAGGTCTTAACCCCAGTGTGCTGAAAGTGTCAAAACATGTTTTTCAGCAGAAATAAACATGTTTCTGCAAGTTTGGTCAACCCCATGTAACTTATGGGGCAGTAACAGCTCACTTTTCAAAACGTGTTTTTCAGCCCGATATAAACACGTTTTTTCAGACAGCTGTATCCCTATGTAACTGCAAGGCTCAGAAGAGCGCACACACTCAGGTCTTAACCCCAGTGTGCTGAAACAGTAACAGCTCACTTTTCAAAACGTGTTTTTCAGCCCGATATAAACACGTTTTTTCAGACAGCTGTATCCCTATGTAACTGCAAGGCTCAGAAGAGCCCACACACTCAGGTCTTAACCCCAGTGTGCTGAAAGTGTCAAAACATGTTTTTCAGCAGAAATAAACATGTTTCTGCAAGTTTGGTCAACCCCATGTAACTTATGGGGCAGTTACTGCTCACTTTTCAAAACGTGTTTTTCAGCCCGAAATAAACGCGTTTTTTCAGACAGCTGTATCCCTATGTAACTGCAAGGCTCAGAAGAGCCCACACACTCAGGTCTTAACCCCAGTGTGCTGAAAGTGTCAAAATGTGTTTTTCAGCAGAAATAAACATGTTTCTGCAAGTTTGGTCAACCCCATGTAAGTCATGGGGCAGTAACAGCTCACTTTTCAAAACGTGTTTTTCAGCCCGAAATAAACGCGTTTTTTCAGACAGCTGTATCCCTATGTAACTGCAAGGCTCAGAAGAGCCCACACACTCAGGTCTTAACCCCAGTGTGCTGAAAGTGTCAAAACGTGTTTTTCAGCAGAAATAAACATGTTTCTGCAAGTTTGGTCAACCCCATGTAAGTTATGGGGCAGTAACAGCTCACTTTTCAAAACGTGTTTTTCAGCCCGAAATAAACACGTTTTTTCAGACAGCTGTATCCCTATGTAACTGCAAGGCTCAGAAGAGCCCACACACTCAGGTCTTAACCCCAGTGTGCTGAAAGTGTCAAAACATGTTTTTCAGCAGAAATAAACATGTTTCTGCAAGTTTGGTCAACCCCATGTAAGTTATGGGGCAGTAACAGCTCACTTTTCAAAACGTGTTTTTCAGCCCGATATAAACACGTTTTTTCAGACAGCTGTATCCCTATGTAACTGCAAGGCTCAGAAGAGCCCACACACTCAGGTCGTAACCCCAGTGTGCTGAAAGTGTCAAAACATGTTTTTCAGCAGAAATAAACATGTTTCTGCAAGTTTGGTCAACCCCATGTAACTTATGGGGCAGTAACAGCTCACTTTTCAAAACGTGTTTTTCAGCCCGATATAAACACGTTTTTTCAGACAGCTGTATCCCTATGTAACTGCAAGGCTCAGAAGAGCCCACACACTCAGGTCTTAACCCCAGTGTGCTGAAAGTGTCAAAACATGTTTTTCAGCAGAAATAAACATGTTTCTGCAAGTTTGGTCAACCCCATGTAACTTATGGGGCAGTAACAGCTCACTTTTCAAAACGTGTTTTTCAGCCGGAAATAAACACGTTTTTTCAGACAGCTGTATCCCTATGTAACTGCAAGGCTCAGAAGAGCCCACACACTCAGGTCTTAACCCCAGTGTGCTGAAAGTGTCAAAACATGTTTTTCAGCAGAAATAAACATGTTTCTGCAAGTTTGGTCAACCCCATGTAAGTTATGGGGCAGTAACAGCTCACTTTTCAAAACGTGTTTTTCAGCCCGATATAAACACGTTTTTTCAGACAGCTGTATCCCTATGTAACTGCAAGGCTCAGAAGAGCCCACACACTCAGGTCTTAACCCCAGTGTGCTGAAAGTGTCAAAACATGTTTATCAGCAGAAATAAACATGTTTCTGCAAGTTTGGTCAACCCCATGTAAGTTATGGGGCAGTAACAGCTCACTTTTCAAAACGTGTTTTTCAGCCCGAAATAAACACGTTTTTTCAGACAGCTGTATCCCTATGTAACTGCAAGGCTCAGAAG
The DNA here is from genome assembly GCF_040954835.1 of Lepisosteus oculatus. Classification (NCBI taxonomy): domain Eukaryota; kingdom Metazoa; phylum Chordata; class Actinopteri; order Semionotiformes; family Lepisosteidae; genus Lepisosteus; species Lepisosteus oculatus. The sequence goes on from NW_027168004.1 coordinate 7,005, forward strand.
AGCCCACACACTCAGGTCTTAACCCCAGTGTGCTGAAAGTGTCAAAACATGTTTTTCAGCAGAAATATACATGTTTCTGCAAGTTTGGTCAACCCCATGTAACTTATGGGGCAGTAACAGCTCACTTTTCAAAACGTGTTTTTCAGCCCGAAATAAACGCGTTTTTTCAGACAGCTGTATCCCTATGTAACTGCAAGGCTCAGAAGAGCCCACACACTCAGGTCTTAACCCCAGTGTGCTGAAAGTGTCAAAACGTGTTTTTCAGCAGAAATAAACATGTTTCTGCAAGTTTGGTCAACCCCATGTAAGTTATGGGGCAGTAACAGCCCACTTTTCAAAACGTGTTTTTCAGCCCGAAATAAACACGTTTTTTCAGACAGCTGTATCCCTATGTAAATGCAAGGCTCAGAAGAGCCCACACACTCAGGTCTTAACCCCAGTGTGCTGAAAGTGTCAAAACATGTTTTTCAGCGGAAATAAACATGTTTCTGCAAGTTTGGTCAACCCCATGTAAGTTATGGGGCAGTAACAGCTCACTTTTCAAAACGTGTTTTTCAGCCCGAAATAAACACGTTTTTTCAGACAGCTGTATCCCTATGTAACTGCAAGGCTCAGAAGAGCCCACACACTCAGGTCTTAACCCCAGTGTGCTGAAAGTGTAAAAACATGTTTTTCAGCAGAAATAAACATGTTTCTGCAAGTTTGGTCAACCCCATGTAACTTATGGGGCAGTTACTGCTCACTTTTCAAAACGTGTTTTTCAGCCCGAAATAAACGCGTTTTTTCAGACAGCTGTATCCCTATGTAACTGCAAGGCTCAGAAGAGCCCACACACTCAGGTCTTAACCCCAGTGTGCTGAAAGTGTCAAAATGTGTTTTTCAGCAGAAATAAACATGTTTCTGCAAGTTTGGTCAACCCCATGTAAGTCATGGGGCAGTAACAGCTCACTTTTCAAAACGTGTTTTTCAGCCCGAAATAAACGCGTTTTTTCAGACAGCTGTATCCCTATGTAACTGCAAGGCTCAGAAGAGCCCAAACACTGAGGTCTTAACCCCAGTGTGCTGAAAGTGTCAAAACGTGTTTTTCAGCAGAAATAAACATGTTTCTGCAAGTTTGGTCAACCCCATGTAAGTTATGGGGCAGTAACAGCTCACTTTTCAAAACGTGTTTTTAAGCCCGATATAAACACGTTTTTTCAGACAGCTGTATCCCTATGTAACTGCAAGGCTCAGAAGAGCCCACACACTCAGGTCTTAACCCCAGTGTGCTGAAAGTGTCAAAACATGTTTTTCAGCAGAAATAAACATGTTTCTGCAAGTTTGGTCAACCCCATGTAAGTTATGGGGCAGTAACAGCTCACTTTTCAAAACGTGTTTTTCAGCCCGAAATAAACACGTTTTTTCAGACAGCTGTATCCCTATATAACTGCAAGGCTCAGAAGAGCCCACACACTCAGGTCTTAACCCCAGTGTGCTGAAAGTGTCAAAACATGTTTTTCAGCAGAAATAAACATGTTTCTGCAAGTTTGGTCAACCCCATGTAACTTATGGGGCAGTAACAGCTCACTTTTCAAAACGTGTTTTTCAGCCCGAAATAAACGCGTTTTTTCAGACAGCTGTATCCCTATGTAACTGCAAGGCTCAGAAGAGCCCACACACTCAGGTCTTAACCCCAGTGTGCTGAAAGTGTCAAAACGTGTTTTTCAGCAGAAATAAACATGTTTCTGCAAGTTTGGTCAACCCCATGTAAGTTATGGGGCAGTAACAGCTCACTTTTCAAAACGTGTTTTTCAGCCCGAAATAAACACGTTTTTTCAGACAGCTGTATCCCTATGTAACTGCAAGGCTCAGAAGAGCCCACACACTCAGGTCTTAACCCCAGTGTGCTGAAAGTGTCAAAACATGTTTTTCAGCAGAAATAAACATGTTTCTGCAAGTTTGGTCAACCCCATGTAAGTTATGGGGCAGTAACAGCTCACTTTTCAAAACGTGTTTTTCAGCCCGATATAAACACGTTTTTTCAGACAGCTGTATCCCTATGTAACTGCAAGGCTCAGAAGAGCCCACACACTCAGGTCTTAACCCCAGTGTGCTGAAAGTGTCAAAACATGTTTTTCAGCAGAAATAAACATGTTTCTGCAAGTTTGGTCAACCCCATGTAACTTATGGGGCAGTAACAGCTCACTTTTCAAAACGTGTTTTTCAGCCGGAAATAAACACGTTTATTCAGACAGCTGTATCCCTATGTAACTGCAAGGCTCAGAAGAGCCCACACACTCAGGTCTTAACCCCAGTGTGCTGAAAGTGTCAAAACGTGTTTTTCAGCAGAAATAAACATGTTTCTGCAAGTTTGGTCAACCCCATGTAAGTTATGGGGCAGTAACAGCTCACTTTTCAAAACGTGTTTTTCAGCCCGAAATAAACACGTTTTTTCAGACAGCTGTATCCCTATGTAACTGCAAGGCTCAGAAGACCCACACACTCAGGTCTTAACCCCAGTGTGCTGAAAGTGTCAAAACATGTTTTTCAGCAGAAATAAACATGTTTCTGCAAGTTTGGTCAACCCCATGTAAGTTATGGGGCAGTAACAGCTCACTTTTCAAAACGTGTTTTTCAGCCCGATATAAACACGTTTTTTCAGACAGCTGTATCCCTATGTAACTGCAAGGCTCAGAAGAGCCCACACACTCAGGTCTTAACCCCAGTGTGCTGAAAGTGTCAAAACATGTTTTTCAGCAGAAATAAACATGTTTCTGCAAGTTTGGTCAACCCCATGTAAGTTATGGGGCAGTAACAGCTCACTTTTCAAAACGTGTTTTTCAGCCCGAAATAAACACGTTTTTTCAGACAGCTGTATCCCTATGTAACTGCAAGGCTCAGAAGAGCCCACACAGTCAGGTCTTAACCCCAGTGTGCTGAAAGTGTCAAAACATGTTTTTCAGCAGAAATATACATGTTTCTGCAAGTTTGGTCAACCCCATGTAACTTATGGGGCAGTAACAGCTCACTTTTCAAAACGTGTTTTTCAGCCCGAAATAAACGCGTTTTTTCAGACAGCTGTATCCCTATGTAACTGCAAGGCTCAGAAGAGCCCACACACTCAGGTCTTAACCCCAGTGTGCTGAAAGTGTCAAAACATGTTTTTCAGCAGAAATATACATGTTTCTGCAAGTTTGGTCAACCCCATGTAACTTATGGGGCAGTAACAGCTCACTTTTCAAAACGTGTTTTTCAGCCCGAAATAAACGCGTTTTTTCAGACAGCTGTATCCCTATGTAACTGCAAGGCTCAGAAGAGCCCACACACTCAGGTCTTAACCCCAGTGTGCTGAAAGTGTCAAAACGTGTTTTTCAGCAGAAATAAACATGTTTCTGCAAGTTTGGTCAACCCCATGTAAGTTATGGGGCAGTAACAGCTCACTTTTCAAAACGTGTTTTTCAGCCCGAAATAAACACGTTTTTTCAGACAGCTGTATCCCTATGTAACTGCAAGGCTCAGAAGAGCCCACACACTCAGGTCTTAACCCCAGTGTGCTGAAAGTGTCAAAACATGTTTTTCAGCAGAAATAAACATGTTTCTGCAAGTTTGGTCAACCCCATGTAACTTATGGGGCAGTTACTGCTCACTTTTCAAAACGTGTTTTTCAGCCCGAAATAAACGCGTTTTTTCAGACAGCTGTATCCCTATGTAACTGCAAGGCTCAGAAGAGCCCACACACTCAGGTCTTAACCCCAGTGTGCTGAAAGTGTCAAAATGTCTTTTTCAGCAGAAATAAACATGTTTCTGCAAGTTTGGTCAACCCCATGTAAGTTATGGGGCAGTAACAGCTCACTTTTCAAAACGTGTTTTTCAGCCCGAAATAAACACGTTTTTTCAGACAGCTGTATCCCTATGTAACTGCAAGGCTCAGAAGAGCCCACACACTCAGGTCTTAACCCCAGTGTGCTGAAAGTGTAAAAACATGTTTTTCAGCAGAAATAAACATGTTTCTGCAAGTTTGGTCAACCCCATGTAACTTATGGGGCAGTTACTGCTCACTTTTCAAAACGTGTTTTTCAGCCCGAAATAAACGCGTTTTTTCAGACAGCTGTATCCCTATGTAACTGCAAGGCTCAGAAGAGCCCACACACTCAGGTCTTAACCCCAGTGTGCTGAAAGTGTCAAAATGTCTTTTTCAGCAGAAATAAACATGTTTCTGCAAGTTTGGTCAACCCCATGTAAGTTATGGGGCAGTAACAGCTCACTTTTCAAAACGTGTTTTTCAGCCCGAAATAAACACGTTTTTTCAGACAGCTGTATCCCTATGTAACTGCAAGGCTCAGAAGAGCCCACACACTCAGGTCTTAACCCCAGTGTGCTGAAAGTGTCAAAACATGTTTTTCAGCAGAAATAAACATGTTTCTGCAAGTTTGGTCAACCCCATATAAGTTATGGGGCAGTAACAGCAAACTTTTCAAAACGTTTTTTTCAGCCCGAAATAAACACGTTTTCTCAGACAGCTGTATCCCTAAGTAACTGCAAGGCTCAGAAGAACCCACACACTCAGGTATTAACCCCAGTGTGCTGAAAGTGTCAAAACGTGTTTTTCAGCAGAAATAAACATGTTTCTGCAAGTTTGGTCAACCCCATGTAAGTTATGGGGCAGTAACAGCTCACTTTTCAAAACGTGTTTTTCAGCCCGATATAAACACGTTTTTTCAGACAGCTGTATCCCTATGTAACTGCAAGGCTCAGAAGAGCCCACACACTCAGGTCTTAACCCCAGTGTGCTGAAAGTGTCAAAACATGTTTTTCAGCAGAAATAAACATGTTTCTGCAAGTTTGGTCAACCCCATGTAAGTTATGGGACAGTAACAGCTCACTTTTCAAAACGTGTTTTTCAGCCCGAAATAAACACGTTTTTTCAGACAGCTGTATCCCTATATAACTGCAAGGCTCAGAAGAGCCCACACACTCAGGTCTTAACCCCAGTGTGCTGAAAGTGTCAAAACATGTTTTTCAGCAGAAATAAACATGTTTCTGCAAGTTTGGTCAACCCCATGTAACTTATGGGGCAGTAACAGCTCACTTTTCAAAACGTGTTTTTCAGCCCGAAATAAACACGTTTTTTCAGACAGCTGTATCCCTATGTAACTGCAAGGCTCAGAAGAGCCCACACACTCAGGTCTTAACCCCAGTGTGCTGAAAGTGTAAAAACATGTTTTTCAGCAGAAATAAACATGTTTCTGCAAGTTTGGTCAACCCCATGTAACTTATGGGGCAGTTACTGCTCACTTTTCAAAACGTGTTTTTCAGCCCGAAATAAACGCGTTTTTTCAGACAGCTGTATCCCTATGTAACTGCAAGGCTCAGAAGAGCCCACACACTCAGGTCTTAACCCCAGTGTGCTGAAAGTGTCAAAATGTCTTTTTCAGCAGAAATAAACATGTTTCTGCAAGTTTGGTCAACCCCATGTAAGTTATGGGGCAGTAACAGCTCACTTTTCAAAACGTGTTTTTCAGCCCGAAATAAACACGTTTTTTCAGACAGCTGTATCCCTATGTAACTGCAAGGCTCAGAAGAGCCCACACACTCAGGTCTTAACCCCAGTGTGCTGAAAGTGTCAAAACATGTTTTTCAGCAGAAATAAACATGTTTCTGCAAGTTTGGTCAACCCCATATAAGTTATGGGGCAGTAACAGCAAACTTTTCAAAACGTTTTTTTCAGCCCGAAATAAACGCGTTTTTTCAGACAGCTGTATCCCTATGTAACTGCAAGGCTCAGAAGAGCCCACACACTCAGGTCTTAACCCCAGTGTGCTGAAAGTGTCAAAACATGTTTTTCAGCAGAAATATACATGTTTCTGCAAGTTTGGTCAACCCCATGTAACTTATGGGGCAGTAACAGCTCACTTTTCAAAACGTGTTTTTCAGCCCGAAATAAACACGTTTTTTCAGACAGCTGTATCCCTATGTAACTGCAAGGCTCAGAAGAGCCCACACACTCAGGTCTTAACCCCAGTGTGCTGAAAGTGTCAAAACATGTTTTTCAGCAGAAATAAACATGTTTCTGCAAGTTTGGTCAACCCCATATAAGTTATGGGGCAGTAACAGCAAACTTTTCAAAACGTTTTTTTCAGCCCGAAATAAACGCGTTTTCTCAGACAGCTGTATCCCTAAGTAACTGCAAGGCTCAGAAGAACCCACACACTCAGGTATTAACCCCAGTGTGCTGAAAGTGTCAAAACGTGTTTTTCAGCAGAAATAAACATGTTTCTGCAAGTTTGGTCAACCCCATGTAAGTTATGGGGCAGTAACAGCTCACTTTTCAAAACGTGTTTTTCAGCCCGAAATAAACGCGTTTTTTCAGACAGCTGTATCCCTATGTAACTGCAAGGCTCAGAAGAGCCCACACACTCAGGTCTTAACCCCAGTGTGCTGAAAGTGTCAAAATGTCTTTTTCAGCAGAAATAAACATGTTTCTGCAAGTTTGGTCAACCCCATGTAAGTTATGGGGCAGTAACAGCTCACTTTTCAAAACGTGTTTTTCAGCCCGAAATAAACACGTTTTTTCAGACAGCTGTATCCCTATGTAACTGCAAGGCTCAGAAGAGCCCACACACTCAGGTCTTAACCCCAGTGTGCTGAAAGTGTCAAAACATGTTTTTCAGCAGAAATAAACATGTTTCTGCAAGTTTGGTCAACCCCATATAAGTTATGGGGCAGTAACAGCAAACTTTTCAAAACGTTTTTTTCAGCCCGAAATAAACGCGTTTTCTCAGACAGCTGTATCCCTAAGTAACTGCAAGGCTCAGAAGAACCCACACACTCAGGTATTAACCCCAGTGTGCTGAAAGTGTCAAAACGTGTTTTTCAGCAGAAATAAACATGTTTCTGCAAGTTTGGTCAACCCCATGTAAGTTATGGGGCAGTAACAGCTCACTTTTCAAAACGTGTTTTTCAGCCCGATATAAACACGTTTTTTTCAGACAGCTGTATCCCTATGTAACTGCAAGGCTCAGAAGAGCCCACACACTCAGGTCTTAACCCCAGTGTGCTGAAAGTGTCAAAACATGTTTTTCAGCAGAAATAAACATGTTTCTGCAAGTTTGGTCAACCCCATATAAGTTATGGGGCAGTAACAGCAAACTTTTCAAAACGTGTTTTTCAGCCCGAAATAAACACGTTTTTTCAGACAGCTGTATCCCTATGTAACTGCAAGGCTCAGAAGAGCCCACACACTCAGGTCTTAACCCCAGTGTGCTGAAAGTGTCAAAACATGTTTTTCAGCAGAAATAAACATGTTTCTGCAAGTTTGGTCAACCCCACGTAAGTTATGGGGCAGTAACAGCTCACTTTTCAAAACGTGTTTTTCAGCCCGAAATAAACGCGTTTTTTCAGACAGCTGTATCCCTATGTAACTGCAAGGCTCAGAAGAGCCCACACACTCAGGTCTTAACCCCAGTGTGCTGAAAGTGTCAAAACGTGTTTTTCAGCAGAAATAAACATGTTTCTGCAAGTTTGGTCAACCCCATGTAAGTTATGGGGCAGTAACAGCTCACTTTTCAAAACGTGTTTTTCAGCCCGAAATAAACGCGTTTTTTCAGACAGCTGTATCCCTATGTAACTGCAAGGCTCAGAAGAGCCCACACACTCAGGTCTTAACCCCAGTGTGCTGAAAGTGTCAAAACATGTTTTTCAGCAGAAATATACATGTTTCTGCAAGTTTGGTCAACCCCATGTAACTTATGGGGCAGTAACAGCTCACTTTTCAAAACGTGTTTTTCAGCCCGAAATAAACGCGTTTTTTCAGACAGCTGTATCCCTATGTAACTGCAAGGCTCAGAAGAGCCCACACACTCAGGTCTTAACCCCAGTGTGCTGAAAGTGTCAAAACGTGTTTTTCAGCAGAAATAAACATGTTTCTGCAAGTTTGGTCAACCCCATGTAAGTTATGGGGCAGTAACAGCTCACTTTTCAAAACGTGTTTTTCAGCCCGAAATAAACACGTTTTTTCAGACAGCTGTATCCCTATGTAACTGCAAGGCTCAGAAGAGCCCACACACTCAGGTCTTAACCCCAGTGTGCTGAAAGTGTCAAAACATGTTTTTCAGCAGAAATAAACATGTTTCTGCAAGTTTGGTCAACCCCATGTAACTTATGGGGCAGTTACTGCTCACTTTTCAAAACGTGTTTTTCAGCCCGAAATAAACGCGTTTTTTCAGACAGCTGTATCCCTATGTAACTGCAAGGCTCAGAAGAGCCCACACACTCAGGTCTTAACCCCAGTGTGCTGAAAGTGTCAAAATGTCTTTTTCAGCAGAAATAAACATGTTTCTGCAAGTTTGGTCAACCCCATGTAAGTTATGGGGCAGTAACAGCTCACTTTTCAAAACGTGTTTTTCAGCCCGAAATAAACACGTTTTTTCAGACAGCTGTATCCCTATGTAACTGCAAGGCTCAGAAGAGCCCACACACTCAGGTCTTAACCCCAGTGTGCTGAAAGTGTAAAAACATGTTTTTCAGCAGAAATAAACATGTTTCTGCAAGTTTGGTCAACCCCATGTAACTTATGGGGCAGTTACTGCTCACTTTTCAAAACGTGTTTTTCAGCCCGAAATAAACGCGTTTTTTCAGACAGCTGTATCCCTATGTAACTGCAAGGCTCAGAAGAGCCCACACACTCAGGTCTTAACCCCAGTGTGCTGAAAGTGTCAAAATGTCTTTTTCAGCAGAAATAAACATGTTTCTGCAAGTTTGGTCAACCCCATGTAAGTTATGGGGCAGTAACAGCTCACTTTTCAAAACGTGTTTTTCAGCCCGAAATAAACACGTTTTTTCAGACAGCTGTATCCCTATGTAACTGCAAGGCTCAGAAGAGCCCACACAGTCAGGTCTTAACCCCAGTGTGCTGAAAGTGTCAAAACATGTTTTTCAGCAGAAATATACATGTTTCTGCAAGTTTGGTCAACCCCATGTAACTTATGGGGCAGTAACAGCTCACTTTTCAAAACGTGTTTTTCAGCCCGAAATAAACGCGTTTTTTCAGACAGCTGTATCCCTATGTAACTGCAAGGCTCAGAAGAGCCCACACACTCAGGTCTTAACCCCAGTGTGCTGAAAGTGTCAAAACATGTTTTTCAGCAGAAATATACATGTTTCTGCAAGTTTGGTCAACCCCATGTAACTTATGGGGCAGTAACAGCTCACTTTTCAAAACGTGTTTTTCAGCCCGAAATAAACGCGTTTTTTCAGACAGCTGTATCCCTATGTAACTGCAAGGCTCAGAAGAGCCCACACACTCAGGTCTTAACCCCAGTGTGCTGAAAGTGTCAAAACGTGTTTTTCAGCAGAAATAAACATGTTTCTGCAAGTTTGGTCAACCCCATGTAAGTTATGGGGCAGTAACAGCTCACTTTTCAAAACGTGTTTTTCAGCCCGAAATAAACACGTTTTTTCAGACAGCTGTATCCCTATGTAACTGCAAGGCTCAGAAGAGCCCACACACTCAGGTCTTAACCCCAGTGTGCTGAAAGTGTCAAAACATGTTTTTCAGCAGAAATAAACATGTTTCTGCAAGTTTGGTCAACCCCATGTAACTTATGGGGCAGTTACTGCTCACTTTTCAAAACGTGTTTTTCAGCCCGAAATAAACGCGTTTTTTCAGACAGCTGTATCCCTATGTAACTGCAAGGCTCAGAAGAGCCCACACACTCAGGTCTTAACCCCAGTGTGCTGAAAGTGTCAAAATGTCTTTTTCAGCAGAAATAAACATGTTTCTGCAAGTTTGGTCAACCCCATGTAAGTTATGGGGCAGTAACAGCTCACTTTTCAAAACGTGTTTTTCAGCCCGAAATAAACACGTTTTTTCAGACAGCTGTATCCCTATGTAACTGCAAGGCTCAGAAGAGCCCACACACTCAGGTCTTAACCCCAGTGTGCTGAAAGTGTAAAAACATGTTTTTCAGCAGAAATAAACATGTTTCTGCAAGTTTGGTCAACCCCATGTAACTTATGGGGCAGTTACTGCTCACTTTTCAAAACGTGTTTTTCAGCCCGAAATAAACGCGTTTTTTCAGACAGCTGTATCCCTATGTAACTGCAAGGCTCAGAAGAGCCCACACACTCAGGTCTTAACCCCAGTGTGCTGAAAGTGTCAAAATGTCTTTTTCAGCAGAAATAAACATGTTTCTGCAAGTTTGGTCAACCCCATGTAAGTTATGGGGCAGTAACAGCTCACTTTTCAAAACGTGTTTTTCAGCCCGAAATAAACACGTTTTTTCAGACAGCTGTATCCCTATGTAACTGCAAGGCTCAGAAGAGCCCACACACTCAGGTCTTAACCCCAGTGTGCTGAAAGTGTCAAAACATGTTTTTCAGCAGAAATAAACATGTTTCTGCAAGTTTGGTCAACCCCATATAAGTTATGGGGCAGTAACAGCAAACTTTTCAAAACGTTTTTTTCAGCCCGAAATAAACACGTTTTCTCAGACAGCTGTATCCCTAAGTAACTGCAAGGCTCAGAAGAACCCACACACTCAGGTATTAACCCCAGTGTGCTGAAAGTGTCAAAACGTGTTTTTCAGCAGAAATAAACATGTTTCTGCAAGTTTGGTCAACCCCATGTAAGTTATGGGGCAGTAACAGCTCACTTTTCAAAACGTGTTTTTCAGCCCGATATAAACACGTTTTTTCAGACAGCTGTATCCCTATGTAACTGCAAGGCTCAGAAGAGCCCACACACTCAGGTCTTAACCCCAGTGTGCTGAAAGTGTCAAAACATGTTTTTCAGCAGAAATAAACATGTTTCTGCAAGTTTGGTCAACCCCATGTAAGTTATGGGACAGTAACAGCTCACTTTTCAAAACGTGTTTTTCAGCCCGAAATAAACACGTTTTTTCAGACAGCTGTATCCCTATATAACTGCAAGGCTCAGAAGAGCCCACACACTCAGGTCTTAACCCCAGTGTGCTGAAAGTGTCAAAACATGTTTTTCAGCAGAAATAAACATGTTTCTGCAAGTTTGGTCAACCCCATGTAACTTATGGGGCAGTAACAGCTCACTTTTCAAAACGTGTTTTTCAGCCCGAAATAAACACGTTTTTTCAGACAGCTGTATCCCTATGTAACTGCAAGGCTCAGAAGAGCCCACACACTCAGGTCTTAACCCCAGTGTGCTGAAAGTGTAAAAACATGTTTTTCAGCAGAAATAAACATGTTTCTGCAAGTTTGGTCAACCCCATGTAACTTATGGGGCAGTTACTGCTCACTTTTCAAAACGTGTTTTTCAGCCCGAAATAAACGCGTTTTTTCAGACAGCTGTATCCCTATGTAACTGCAAGGCTCAGAAGAGCCCACACACTCAGGTCTTAACCCCAGTGTGCTGAAAGTGTCAAAATGTCTTTTTCAGCAGAAATAAACATGTTTCTGCAAGTTTGGTCAACCCCATGTAAGTTATGGGGCAGTAACAGCTCACTTTTCAAAACGTGTTTTTCAGCCCGAAATAAACACGTTTTTTCAGACAGCTGTATCCCTATGTAACTGCAAGGCTCAGAAGAGCCCACACACTCAGGTCTTAACCCCAGTGTGCTGAAAGTGTCAAAACATGTTTTTCAGCAGAAATAAACATGTTTCTGCAAGTTTGGTCAACCCCATATAAGTTATGGGGCAGTAACAGCAAACTTTTCAAAACGTTTTTTTCAGCCCGAAATAAACGCGTTTTTTCAGACAGCTGTATCCCTATGTAACTGCAAGGCTCAGAAGAGCCCACACACTCAGGTCTTAACCCCAGTGTGCTGAAAGTGTCAAAACATGTTTTTCAGCAGAAATATACATGTTTCTGCAAGTTTGGTCAACCCCATGTAACTTATGGGGCAGTAACAGCTCACTTTTCAAAACGTGTTTTTCAGCCCGAAATAAACACGTTTTTTCAGACAGCTGTATCCCTATGTAACTGCAAGGCTCAGAAGAGCCCACACACTCAGGTCTTAACCCCAGTGTGCTGAAAGTGTCAAAACATGTTTTTCAGCAGAAATAAACATGTTTCTGCAAGTTTGGTCAACCCCATATAAGTTATGGGGCAGTAACAGCAAACTTTTCAAAACGTTTTTTTCAGCCCGAAATAAACGCGTTTTCTCAGACAGCTGTATCCCTAAGTAACTGCAAGGCTCAGAAGAACCCACACACTCAGGTATTAACCCCAGTGTGCTGAAAGTGTCAAAACGTGTTTTTCAGCAGAAATAAACATGTTTCTGCAAGTTTGGTCAACCCCATGTAAGTTATGGGGCAGTAACAGCTCACTTTTCAAAACGTGTTTTTCAGCCCGAAATAAACACGTTTTTTCAGACAGCTGTATCCCTATGTAACTGCAAGGCTCAGAAGAGCCCACACACTCAGGTCTTAACCCCAGTGTGCTGAAAGTGTCAAAACATGTTTTTCAGCAGAAATAAACATGTTTCTGCAAGTTTGGTCAACCCCATATAAGTTATGGGGCAGTAACAGCAAACTTTTCAAAACGTTTTTTTCAGCCCGAAATAAACGCGTTTTCTCAGACAGCTGTATCCCTAAGTAACTGCAAGGCTCAGAAGAACCCACACACTCAGGTATTAACCCCAGTGTGCTGAAAGTGTCAAAACGTGTTTTTCAGCAGAAATAAACATGTTTCTGCAAGTTTGGTCAACCCCATGTAAGTTATGGGGCAGTAACAGCTCACTTTTCAAAACGTGTTTTTCAGCCCGATATAAACACGTTTTTTTCAGACAGCTGTATCCCTATGTAACTGCAAGGCTCAGAAGAGCCCACACACTCAGGTCTTAACCCCAGTGTGCTGAAAGTGTCAAAACATGTTTTTCAGCAGAAATAAACATGTTTCTGCAAGTTTGGTCAACCCCATATAAGTTATGGGGCAGTAACAGCAAACTTTTCAAAACGTGTTTTTCAGCCCGAAATAAACACGTTTTTTCAGACAGCTGTATCCCTATGTAACTGCAAGGCTCAGAAGAGCCCACACACTCAGGTCTTAACCCCAGTGTGCTGAAAGTGTCAAAACATGTTTTTCAGCAGAAATAAACATGTTTCTGCAAGTTTGGTCAACCCCATGTAAGTTATGGGGCAGTAACAGCTCACTTTTCAAAACGTGTTTTTCAGCCCGAAATAAACGCGTTTTTTCAGACAGCTGTATCCCTATGTAACTGCAAGGCTCAGAAGAGCCCACACACTCAGGTCTTAACCCCAGTGTGCTGAAAGTGTCAAAACGTGTTTTTCAGCAGAAATAAACATGTTTCTGCAAGTTTGGTCAACCCCATGTAAGTTATGGGGCAGTAACAGCTCACTTTTCAAAACGTGTTTTTCAGCCCGAAATAAACGCGTTTTTTCAGACAGCTGTATCCCTATGTAACTGCAAGGCTCAGAAGAGCCCACACACTCAGGTCTTAACCCCAGTGTGCTGAAAGTGTCAAAACATGTTTTTCAGCAGAAATATACATGTTTCTGCAAGTTTGGTCAACCCCATGTAACTTATGGGGCAGTAACAGCTCACTTTTCAAAACGTGTTTTTCAGCCCGAAATAAACGCGTTTTTTCAGACAGCTGTATCCCTATGTAACTGCAAGGCTCAGAAGAGCCCACACACTCAGGTCTTAACCCCAGTGTGCTGAAAGTGTCAAAACGTGTTTTTCAGCAGAAATAAACATGTTTCTGCAAGTTTGGTCAACCCCATGTAAGTTATGGGGCAGTAACAGCTCACTTTTCAAAACGTGTTTTTCAGCCCGAAATAAACACGTTTTTTCAGACAGCTGTATCCCTATGTAACTGCAAGGCTCAGAAGAGCCCACACACTCAGGTCTTAACCCCAGTGTGCTGAAAGTGTCAAAACATGTTTTTCAGCAGAAATAAACATGTTTCTGCAAGTTTGGTCAACCCCATGTAACTTATGGGGCAGTTACTGCTCACTTTTCAAAACGTGTTTTTCAGCCCGAAATAAACGCGTTTTTTCAGACAGCTGTATCCCTATGTAACTGCAAGGCTCAGAAGAGCCCACACACTCAGGTCTTAACCCCAGTGTGCTGAAAGTGTCAAAATGTCTTTTTCAGCAGAAATAAACATGTTTCTGCAAGTTTGGTCAACCCCATGTAAGTTATGGGGCAGTAACAGCTCACTTTTCAAAACGTGTTTTTCAGCCCGAAATAAACACGTTTTTTCAGACAGCTGTATCCCTATGTAACTGCAAGGCTCAGAAGAGCCCACACACTCAGGTCTTAACCCCAGTGTGCTGAAAGTGTAAAAACATGTTTTTCAGCAGAAATAAACATGTTTCTGCAAGTTTGGTCAACCCCATGTAACTTATGGGGCAGTTACTGCTCACTTTTCAAAACGTGTTTTTCAGCCCGAAATAAACGCGTTTTTTCAGACAGCTGTATCCCTATGTAACTGCAAGGCTCAGAAGAGCCCACACACTCAGGTCTTAACCCCAGTGTGCTGAAAGTGTCAAAATGTCTTTTTCAGCAGAAATAAACATGTTTCTGCAAGTTTGGTCAACCCCATGTAAGTTATGGGGCAGTAACAGCTCACTTTTCAAAACGTGTTTTTCAGCCCGAAATAAACACGTTTTTTCAGACAGCTGTATCCCTATGTAACTGCAAGGCTCAGAAGAGCCCACACACTCAGGTCTTAACCCCAGTGTGCTGAAAGTGTCAAAACATGTTTTTCAGCAGAAATAAACATGTTTCTGCAAGTTTGGTCAACCCCATATAAGTTATGGGGCAGTAACAGCAAACTTTTCAAAACGTTTTTTTCAGCCCGAAATAAACGCGTTTTCTCAGACAGCTGTATCCCTAAGTAACTGCAAGGCTCAGAAGAACCCACACACTCAGGTATTAACCCCAGTGTGCTGAAAGTGTCAAAACGTGTTTTTCAGCAGAAATAAACATGTTTCTGCAAGTTTGGTCAACCCCATGTAAGTTATGGGGCAGTAACAGCTCACTTTTCAAAACGTGTTTTTCAGCCCAATATAAACACGTTTTTTTCAGACAGCTGTATCCCTATGTAACTGCAAGGCTCAGAAGAGCCCACACACTCAGGTCTTAACCCCAGTGTGCTGAAAGTGTCAAAACATGTTTTTCAGCAGAAATAAACATGTTTCTGCAAGTTTGGTCAACCCCATATAAGTTATGGGGCAGTAACAGCAAACTTTTCAAAACGTGTTTTTCAGCCCGAAATAAACACGTTTTTTCAGACAGCTGTATCCCTATGTAACTGCAAGGCTCAGAAGAGCCCACACACTCAGGTCTTAACCCCAGTGTGCTGAAAGTGTCAAAACATGTTTTTCAGCAGAAATAAACATGTTTCTGCAAGTTTGGTCAACCCCATGTAAGTTATGGGGCAGTAACAGCTCACTTTTCAAAACGTGTTTTTCAGCCCGATATAAACACGTTTTTTCAGACAGCTGTATCCCTATGTAACTGCAAGGCTCAGAAGAGCCCACACACTCAGGTCTTAACCCCAGTGTGCTGAAAGTGTCAAAACATGTTTTTCAGCAGAAATAAACATGTTTCTGCAAGTTTGGTCAACCCCATGTAAGTTATGGGACAGTAACAGCTCACTTTTCAAAACGTGTTTTTCAGCCCGATATAAACACGTTTTTTCAGACAGCTGTATCCCTATATAACTGCAAGGCTCAGAAGAGCCCACACACTCAGGTCTTAACCCCAGTGTGCTGAAAGTGTCAAAACATGTTTTTCAGCAGAAATAAACATGTTTCTGCAAGTTTGGTCAACCCCATGTAACTTATGGGGCAGTAACAGCTCACTTTTCAAAACGTGTTTTTCAGCCCGAAATAAACGCGTTTTTTCAGACAGCTGTATCCCTATGTAACTGCAAGGCTCAGAAGAGCCCACACACTCAGGTCTTAACCCCAGTGTGCTGAAAGTGTCAAAACGTGTTTTTCAGCAGAAATAAACATGTTTCTGCAAGTTTGGTCAACCCCATGTAAGTTATGGGGCAGTAACAGCTCACTTTTCAAAACGTGTTTTTCAGCCCGAAATAAACACGTTTTTTCAGACAGCTGTATCCCTATGTAACTGCAAGGCTCAGAAGAGCCCACACACTCAGGTCTTAACCCCAGTGTGCTGAAAGTGTCAAAACATGTTTTTCAGCAGAAATAAACATGTTTCTGCAAGTTTGGTCAACCCCATGTAACTTATGGGGCAGTAACAGCTCACTTTTCAAAACGTGTTTTTCAGCCGGAAATAAACACGTTTATTCAGACAGCTGTATCCCTATGTAACTGCAAGGCTCAGAAGAGCCCACACACTCAGGTCTTAACCCCAGTGTGCTGAAAGTGTCAAAACGTGTTTTTCAGCAGAAATAAACATGTTTCTGCAAGTTTGGTCAACCC
Source organism: Lepisosteus oculatus (assembly GCF_040954835.1). Classification (NCBI taxonomy): domain Eukaryota; kingdom Metazoa; phylum Chordata; class Actinopteri; order Semionotiformes; family Lepisosteidae; genus Lepisosteus; species Lepisosteus oculatus. The sequence continues at coordinate 23,376 of NW_027168004.1, forward strand.
CATGTAAGTTATGGGGCAGTAACAGCTCACTTTTCAAAACGTGTTTTTCAGCCCGAAATAAACACGTTTTTTCAGACAGCTGTATCCCTATGTAACTGCAAGGCTCAGAAGACCCACACACTCAGGTCTTAACCCCAGTGTGCTGAAAGTGTCAAAACATGTTTTTCAGCAGAAATAAACATGTTTCTGCAAGTTTGGTCAACCCCATGTAAGTTATGGGGCAGTAACAGCTCACTTTTCAAAACGTGTTTTTCAGCCCGAAATAAACACGTTTTTTCAGACAGCTGTATCCCTATGTAACTGCAAGGCTCAGAAGAGCCCACACACTCAGGTCTTAAACCCAGTGTGCTGAAAGTGTCAAAACATGTTTTTCAGCAGAAATAAACATGTTTCTGCAAGTTTGGTCAACCCCATGTAAGTTATGGGGCAGTAACAGCTCACTTTTCAAAACGTGTTTTTCAGCCCGAAATAAACACGTTTTTTCAGACAGCTGTATCCCTAAGTAACTGCAAGGCTCAGAAGAGCCCACACACTCAGGTCTTAACCCCAGTGTGCTGAAAGTGTCAAAACGTGTTTTTCAGCAGAAATAAACATGTTTCTGGAAGTTTGGTCAACCCCATGTAAGTTATGGGGCAGTAACAGCTCACTTTTCAAAACGTGTTTTTCAGCCCGAAATAAACACGTTTTTTCAGACAGCTGTATCCCTATGTAACTGCAAGGCTCAGAAGAGCCCACACACTCAGGTCTTAACCCCAGTGTGCTGAAAGTGTAAAAACATGTTTTTCAGCAGAAATAAACATGTTTCTGCATGTTTGGTCAACCCCATGTAACTTATGGGGCAGTTACTGCTCACTTTTCAAAACGTGTTTTTCAGCCCGAAATAAACGCGTTTTTTCAGACAGCTGTATCCCTATGTAACTGCAAGGCTCAGAAGAGCCCACACACTCAGGTCTTAACCCCAGTGTGCTGAAAGTGTCAAAATGTCTTTTTCAGCAGAAATAAACATGTTTCTGCAAGTTTGGTCAACCCCATGTAAGTTATGGGGCAGTAACAGCAAACTTTTCAAAACGTGTTTTTCAGCCCGAAATAAACGCGTTTTTTCAGACAGCTGTATCCCTATGTAACTGCAAGGCTCAGAAGAGCCCACACACTCAGGTCTTAACCCCAGTGTGCGTAAAGTGTCAAAATGTCTTTTTCAGCAGAAATAAACATGTTTCTGCAAGTTTGGTCAACCCCATGTAAGTTATGGGGCAGTAACAGCAAACTTTTCAAAACGTGTTTTTCAGCCCGAAATAAACGCGTTTTTTCAGACAGCTGTATCCCTAAGTAACTGCAAGGCTCAGAAGAACCCACACACTCAGGTATTAACCCCAGTGTGCTGAAAGTGTCAAAACGTGTTTTTCAGCAGAAATAAACATGTTTCTGCAAGTTTGGTCAACCCCATGTAAGTTATGGGGCAGTAACAGCTCACTTTTCAAAACGTGTTTTTCAGCCCGATATAAACACGTTTTTTTCAGACAGCTGTATCCCTATGTAACTGCAAGGCTCAGAAGAGCCCACACACTCAGGTCTTAACCCCAGTGTGCTGAAAGTGTCAAAACGTGTTTTTCAGCAGAAATAAACATGTTTCTGCAAGTTTGGTCAACCCCATGTAAGTTATGGGGCAGTAACAGCTCACTTTTCAAAACGTGTTTTTCAGCCCGAAATAAACACGTTTTTTCAGACAGCTGTATCCCTATGTAACTGCAAGGCTCAGAAGACCCACACACTCAGGTCTTAACCCCAGTGTGCTGAAAGTGTCAAAACATGTTTTTCAGCAGAAATAAACATGTTTCTGCAAGTTTGGTCAACCCCATGTAAGTTATGGGGCAGTAACTGCTCACTTTTCAAAACGTGTTTTTCAGCCCGAAATAAACACGTTTTTTCAGACAGCTGTATCCCTATCTAACTGCAAGGCTCAGAAGAGCCCACACACTCAGGTCTTAAACCCAGTGTGCTGAAAGTGTCAAAACATGTTTTTCAGCAGAAATAAACATGTTTCTGCAAGTTTGGTCAACCCCATGTAAGTTATGGGGCAGTAACAGCTCACTTTTCAAAACGTGTTTTTCAGCCCGAAATAAACACGTTTTTTCAGACAGCTGTATCCCTAAGTAACTGCAAGGCTCAGAAGAGCCCACACACTCAGGTCTTAACCCCAGTGTGCTGAAAGTGTCAAAACGTGTTTTTCAGCAGAAATAAACATGTTTCTGCAAGTTTGGTCAACCCCATGTAAGTTATGGGGCAGTAACAGCTCACTTTTCAAAACGTGTTTTTCAGCCCGAAATAAACACGTTTTTTCAGACAGCTGTATCCCTATGTAACTGCAAGGCTCAGAAGAGCCCACACACTCAGGTCTTAACCCCAGTGTGCTGAAAGTGTAAAAACATGTTTTTCAGCAGAAATAAACATGTTTCTGCAAGTTTGGTCAACCCCATGTAACTTATGGGGCAGTTACTGCTCACTTTTCAAAACGTGTTTTTCAGCCCGAAATAAACGCGTTTTTTCAGACAGCTGTATCCCTATGTAACTGCAAGGCTCAGAAGAGCCCACACACTCAGGTCTTAACCCCAGTGTGCTGAAAGTGTCAAAATGTCTTTTTCAGCAGAAATAAACATGTTTCTGCAAGTTTGGTCAACCCCATGTAAGTTATGGGGCAGTAACAGCAAACTTTTCAAAACGTGTTTTTCAGCCCGAAATAAACGCGTTTTTTCAGACAGCTGTATCCCTATGTAACTGCAAGGCTCAGAAGAGCCCACACACTCAGGTCTTAACCCCAGTGTGCTGAAAGTGTCAAAATGTCTTTTTCAGCAGAAATAAACATGTTTCTGCAAGTTTGGTCAACCCCATGTAAGTTATGGGGCAGTAACAGCAAACTTTTCAAAACGTGTTTTTCAGCCCGAAATAAACGCGTTTTTTCAGACAGCTGTATCCCTAAGTAACTGCAAGGCTCAGAAGAACCCACACACTCAGGTATTAACCCCAGTGTGCTGAAAGTGTCAAAACGTGTTTTTCAGCAGAAATAAACATGTTTCTGCAAGTTTGGTCAACCCCATGTAAGTTATGGGGCAGTAACAGCTCACTTTTCAAAACGTGTTTTTCAGCCCGATATAAACACGTTTTTTTCAGACAGCTGTATCCCTATGTAACTGCAAGGCTCAGAAGAGCCCACACACTCAGGTCTTAACCCCAGTGTGCTGAAAGTGTCAAAACATGTTTTTCAGCAGAAATAAACATGTTTCTGCAAGTTTGGTCAACCCCATGTAAGTTATGGGGCAGTAACAGCTCACTTTTCAAAACGTGTTTTTCAGCCCGAAATAAACATGTTTTTTCAGACAGCTGTATCCCTATATAACTGCAAGGCTCAGAAGAGCCCACACACTCAGGTCTTAACCCCAGTGTGCTGAAAGTGTCAAAACATGTTTTTCAGCAGAAATAAACATGTTTCTGCAAGTTTGGTCAACCCCATGTAACTTATGGGGCAGTAACAGCTCACTTTTCAAAACGTGTTTTTCAGCCCGAAATAAACGCGTTTTTTCAGACAGCTGTATCCCTATGTAACTGCAAGGCTCAGAAGAGCCCACACACTCAGGTCTTAACCCCAGTGTGCTGAAAGTGTCAAAACATGTTTTTCAGCAGAAATAAACATGTTTCTGCAAGTTTGGTCAACCCCATGTAACTTATGGGGCAGTAACAGCTCACTTTTCAAAACGTGTTTTTCAGCCGGAAATAAACACGTTTATTCAGACAGCTGTATCCCTATGTAACTGCAAGGCTCAGAAGAGCCCACACACTCAGGTCTTAACCCCAGTGTGCTGAAAGTGTCAAAACGTGTTTTTCAGCAGAAATAAACATGTTTCTGCAAGTTTGGTCAACCCCATGTAAGTTATGTGGCAGTAACAGCTCACTTTTCAAAACGTGTTTTTCAGCCCGAAATAAACACGTTTTTTCAGACAGCTGTATCCCTATGTAACTGCAAGGCTCAGAAGACCCACACACTCAGGTCTTAACCCCAGTGTGCTGAAAGTGTCAAAACATGTTTTTCAGCAGAAATAAACATGTTTCTGCAAGTTTGGTCAACCCCATGTAAGTTATGGGGCAGTAACAGCTCACTTTTCAAAACGTGTTTTTCAGCCCGATATAAACACGTTTTTTCAGACAGCTGTATCCCTATGTAACTGCAAGGCTCAGAAGAGCCCACACACTCAGGTCTTAACCCCAGTGTGCTGAAAGTGTCAAAACATGTTTTTCAGCAGAAATAAACATGTTTCTGCAAGTTTGGTCAACCCCATGTAAGTTATGGGGCAGTAACAGCTCACTTTTCAAAACGTGTTTTTCAGCCCGAAATAAACACGTTTTTTCAGACAGCTGTATCCCTATGTAACTGCAAGGCTCAGAAGAGCCCACACACTCAGGTCTTAACCCCAGTGTGCTGAAAGTGTCAAAACATGTTTTTCAGCAGAAATATACATGTTTCTGCAAGTTTGGTCAACCCCATGTAACTTATGGGGCAGTAACAGCTCACTTTTCAAAACGTGTTTTTCAGCCCGAAATAAACGCGTTTTTTCAGACAGCTGTATCCCTATGTAACTGCAAGGCTCAGAAGAGGCCACACACTCAGGTCTTAACCCCAGTGTGCTGAAAGTGTCAAAACGTGTTTTTCAGCAGAAATAAACATGTTTCTGCAAGTTTGGTCAACCCCATGTAAGTTATGGGGCAGTAACAGCTCACTTTTCAAAACGTGTTTTTCAGCCCGAAATAAACACGTTTTTTCAGACAGCTGTATCCCTATGTAACTGCAAGGCTCAGAAGAGCCCACACACTCAGGTCTTAACCCCAGTGTGCTGAAAGTGTCAAAACATGTTTTTCAGCAGAAATAAACATGTTTCTGCAAGTTTGGTCAACCCCATGTAAGTTATGGGGCAGTAACAGCTCACTTTTCAAAAAGTGTTTTTCAGCCCGAAATAAACACGTTTTTTCAGACAGCTGTATCCCTATGTAACTGCAAGGCTCAGAAGAGCCCACACACTCAGGTCTTAACCCCAGTGTGCTGAAAGTGTCAAAACATGTTTTTCAGCAGAAATAAACATGTTTCTGCAAGTTTGGTCAACCCCATGTAAGTTATGGGGCAGTAACAGCTCTCTTTTCAAAACGTGTTTTTCAGCCGGAAATAAACACGTTTTTTCAGACAGCTGTATCCCTATGTAACTGCAAGGCTCAGAAGAGCCCACACACTCAGGTCTTAACCCCAGTGTGCTGAAAGTGTCAAAACGTGTTTTTCAGCAGAAATAAACATGTTTCTGCATGTTTGGTCAACCCCATGTATCTTGTGGGGCAGTAACAGCTCACTTTTCAAAACGTGTTTTTCAGCCCGAAATAAACACGTTTTTTCAGACAGCTGTATCCCTATGTAACTGCAAGGCTCAGAAGAGCCCACACACTCAGGTCTTAACCCCAGTGTGCTGAAAGTGTCAAAACATGTTTTTCAGCAGAAATAAACATGTTTCTGCAAGTTTGGTCAACCCCATATAAGTTATGGGGCAGTAACAGCAAACTTTTCAAAACGTGTTTTTCAGCCCGAAATAAACGCGTTTTTTTCAGACAGCTGTATCCCTATGTAACTGCAAGGCTCAGAAGAACCCACACACTCAGGTATTAACCCCAGTGTGCTGAAAGTGTCAAAACGTGTTTTTCAGCAGAAATAAACATGTTTCTGCAAGTTTGGTCAACCCCATGTAAGTTATGGGGCAGTAACAGCTCACTTTTCAAAACGTGTTTTTCAGCCCGAAATAAACACGTTTTTTCAGACAGCTGTATCCCTATTTAACTGCAAGGCTCAGAAGAGCCCACACACTCAGGTCTTAACCCCAGTGTGCTGAAAGTGTAAAAACATGTTTTTCAGCAGAAATAAACATGTTTCTGCAAGTTTTGTCAACCCCATGTAAGTTATGGGGCAGTAACAGCTCACTTTTCAAAACGTGTTTTTCAGCCCGAAATAAACACGTTTTTTCAGACAGCTGTATCCCTATGTAACTGCAAGGCTCAGAAGAGCCCACACACTCAGGTCTTAACCCCAGTGTGCTGAAAGTGTCAAAACATGTTTTTCAGCAGAAATAAACATGTTTCTGCAAGTTTTGTCAACACCATGTAACTTATGGGGCAGTAACAGCTCACTTTTCAAAACGTGTTTTTCAGCCCGAAATAAACACGTTTTTTCAGACAGCTGTATCCCTATGTAACTGCAAGGCTCAGAAGAGCCCACACACTCAGGTCTTAACCCCAGTGTGCTGAAAGTGTCAAAACGTGTTTTTCAGCAGAAATAAACATGTTTCTGCAAGTTTGGTCAACCCCATGTAAGTTATGGGGCAGTAACAGCTCACTTTTCAAAACGTGTTTTTCAGCCCGAAATAAACACGTTTTTTCAGACAGCTGTATCCCTATGTAACTGCAAGGCTCAGAAGAGCCCACACACTCAGGTCTTAACCCCAGTGTGCTGAAAGTGTCAAAACATGTTTTTCAGCAGAAATAAACATGTTTCTGCAAGTTTGGTCAACCCCATATAAGTTATGGGGCAGTAACAGCAAACTTTTCAAAACGTGTTTTTCAGCCCGAAATAAACGCGTTTTTTCAGACAGCTGTATCCCTAAGTAACTGCAAGGCTCAGAAGAACCCACACACTCAGGTATTAACCCCAGTGTGCTGAAAGTGTCAAAACGTGTTTTTCAGCAGAAATAAACATGTTTCTGCAAGTTTGGTCAACCCCATGTAACTTATGGGGCAGTAACAGCTCACTTTTCAAAACGTGTTTTCCAGCCCGAAATAAACACGTTTTTTCAGACAGCTGTATCCCTATGTAACTGCAAGGCTCAGAAGAGCCCACACATTCAGGTCTTAACCCCAGTGTGCTGAAAGTGTCAAAACATGTTTTTCAGCAGAAATAAACATGTTTCTGCAAGTTTGGTCAACCCCATATAAGTTATGGGGCAGTAACAGCAAACTTTTCAAAACGTGTTTTTCAGCCCGAAATAAACGCGTTTTTTCAGAAAGCTGTATCCCTATGTAACTGCAAGGCTCAGAAGAACCCACACACTCAGGTATTAACCCCAGTGTGCTGAAAGTGTCAAAACGTGTTTTTCAGCAGAAATAAACATGTTTCTGCAAGTTTGGTCAACCCCATGTAACTTATGGGGCAGTAACAGCTCACTTTTCAAAACGTGTTTTTCAGCCCGAAATAAACACGTTTTTTCAGACAGCTGTATCCCTATGTAAATGCAAGGCTCAGAAGAGCCCACACACTCAGGTCTTAACCCCAGTGTGCTGAAAGTGTCAAAACATGTTTTTCAGCAGAAATAAACATGTTTCTGCAAGTTTGGTCAACCCCATGTAAGTTATGGGGCAGTAACAGCTCACTTTTCAAAACGTGTTTTTCAGCCCGAAATAAACACGTTTTTTCAGACAGCTGTATCCCTATGTAACTGCAAGGCTCAGAAGAGCCCACACACTCAGGTCTTAACCCCAGTGTGCTGAAAGTGTAAAAACATGTTTTTCAGCAGAAATAAACATGTTTCTGCAAGTTTGGTCAACCCCATGTAACTTATGGGGCAGTTACTGCTCACTTTTCAAAACGTGTTTTTCAGCCCGAAATAAACGCGTTTTTTCAGACAGCTGTATCCCTATGTGACTGCAAGGCTCAGAAGAGCCCACACACTCAGGTCTTAACCCCAGTGTGCTGAAAGTGTCAAAACGTGTTTTTCAGCAGAAATAAACATGTTTCTGCAAGTTTGGTCAACCCCATGTAAGTTATGGGGCAGTAACAGCTCACTTTTCAAAACGTGTTTTTCAGCCCGAAATAAACACGTTTTTTCAGACAGCTGTATCCCTATGTAAATGCAAGGCTCAGAAGAGCCCACACACTCAGGTCTTAACCCCAGTGTGCTGAAAGTGTCAAAACATGTTTTTCAGCAGAAATAAACATGTTTCTGCAAGTTTGGTCAATCCCATGTAAGTTATGGGGCAGTAACAGCTCACTTTTCAAAACGTGTTTTTCAGCCCGAAATAAACACGTTTTTTCAGACAGCTGTATCCCTATGTAACTGCAAGGCTCAGAAGAGCCCACACACTCAGGTCTTAACCCCAGTGTGCTGAAAGTGTAAAAACATGTTTTTCAGCAGAAATAAACATGTTTCTGCAAGTTTGGTCAACCCCATGTAACTTATGGGGCAGTTACTGCTCACTTTTCAAAACGTGTTTTTCAGCCCGAAATAAACGCGTTTTTTCAGACAGCTGTATCCCTATGTGACTGCAAGGCTCAGAAGAGCCCACACACTCAGGTCTTAACCCCAGTGTGCTGAAAGTGTCAAAATGTGTTTTTCAGCAGAAATAAACATGTTTCTGCAAGTTTGGTCAACCCCATGTAAGTTATGGGGCAGTAACAGCTCACTTTTCAAAACGTGTTTTTCAGCCCGAAATAAACGCGTTTTTTCAGACAGCTGTATCCCTATGTAAGTGCAAGGCTCAGAAGAGCCCACACACTCAGGTCTTAACCCCAGTGTGCTGAAAGTGTCAAAACGTGTTTTTCAGCAGAAATAAACATGTTTCTGCAAGTTTGGTCAACCCCATGTAAGTTATGGGGCAGTAACAGCTCACTTTTCAAAACGTGTTTTTCAGCCCGAAATAAACACGTTTTTTCAGACAGCTGTATCCCTATGTAACTGCAAGGCTCAGAAGAGCCCACACACTCAGGTCTTAACCCCAGTGTGCTGAAAGTGTCAAAACATGTTTTTCAGCAGAAATAAACATGTTTCTGCAAGTTTGGTCAACCCCATGTAAGTTATGGGGCAGTAACAGCTCACTTTTCAAAACGTGTTTTTCAGCCCGAAATAAACACGTTTTTTCAGACAGCTGTATCCCTATGTAACTGCAAGGCTCAGAAGAGCCCACACACTCAGGTCTTAACCCCAGTGTGCTGAAAGTGTCAAAACGTGTTTTTCAGCAGAAATAAACATGTTTCTGCAAGTTTGGTCAACCCCATGTAAGTTATGGGGCAGTAACAGCTCACTTTTCAAAACGTGTTTTTCAGCAGAAATAAACATGTTTCTGCAAGTTTGGTCAACCCCATGTAAGTTATGGGGCAGTAACAGCTCACTTTTCAAAACGTGTTTTTCAGCCCGAAATAAACACGTTTTTTCAGACAGCTGTATCCCTATGTAACTGCAAGGCTCAGAAGAGCCCACACACTCAGGTCTTAACCCCAGTGTGCTGAAAGTGTCAAAACATGTTTTTCAGCAGAAATAAACATGTTTCTGCAAGTTTGGTCAACCCCATATAAGTTATGGGGCAGTAACAGCAAACTTTTCAAAACGTGTTTTTCAGCCCGAAATAAACACGTTTTTTCAGACAGCTGTATCCCTATGTAACTGCAAGGCTCAGAAGAGCCCACACACTCAGGTCTTAACCCCAGTGTGCTGAAAGTGTCAAAACATGTTTTTCAGCAGAAATAAACATGTTTCTGCAAGTTTGGTCAACCCCATGTAAGTTATGGGGCAGTAACAGCTCACTTTTCAAAACGTGTTTTTCAGCCCGAAATAAACACGTTTTTTCAGACAGCTGTATCCCTATATAACTGCAAGGCTCAGAAGAGCCCACACACTCAGGTCTTAACCCCAGTGTGCTGAAAGTGTCAAAACATGTTTTTCAGCAGAAATAAACATGTTTCTGCAAGTTTGGTCAACCCCATGTAACTTATGGGGCAGTAACAGCTCACTTTTCAAAACGTGTTTTTCAGCCCGAAATAAACGCGTTTTTTCAGACAGCTGTATCCCTATGTAACTGCAAGGCTCAGAAGAGCCCACACACTCAGGTCTTAACCCCAGTGTGCTGAAAGTGTCAAAACGTGTTTTTCAGCAGAAATAAACATGTTTCTGCAAGTTTGGTCAACCCCATGTAAGTTATGGGGAAGTAACAGCTCACTTTTCAAAACGTGTTTTTCAGCCCGATATAAACACGTTTTTTCAGACAGCTGTATCCCTATGTAACTGCAAGGCTCAGAAGAGCCCACACACTCAGGTCTTAACCCCAGTGTGCTGAAAGTGTCAAAACGTGTTTTTCAGCAGAAATAAACATGTTTCTGCATGTTTGGTCAACCCCATGTATCTTGTGGGGCAGTAACAGCTCACTTTTCAAAACGTGTTTTTCAGCCCGAAATAAACACGTTTTTTCAGACAGCTGTATCCCTATGTAACTGCAAGGCTCAGAAGAGCCCACACACTCAGGTCTTAACCCCAGTGTGCTGAAAGTGTCAAAACATGTTTTTCAGCAGAAATAAACATGTTTCTGCAAGTTTGGTCAACCCCATATAAGTTATGGGGCAGTAACAGCAAACTTTTCAAAACGTGTTTTTCAGCCCGAAATAAACGCGTTTTTTTCAGACAGCTGTATCCCTATGTAACTGCAAGGCTCAGAAGAACCCACACACTCAGGTATTAACCCCAGTGTGCTGAAAGTGTCAAAACGTGTTTTTCAGCAGAAATAAACATGTTTCTGCAAGTTTGGTCAACCCCATGTAAGTTATGGGGCAGTAACAGCTCACTTTTCAAAACGTGTTTTTCAGCCCGAAATAAACACGTTTTTTCAGACAGCTGTATCCCTATTTAACTGCAAGGCTCAGAAGAGCCCACACACTCAGGTCTTAACCCCAGTGTGCTGAAAGTGTAAAAACATGTTTTTCAGCAGAAATAAACATGTTTCTGCAAGTTTTGTCAACCCCATGTAAGTTATGGGGCAGTAACAGCTCACTTTTCAAAACGTGTTTTTCAGCCCGAAATAAACACGTTTTTTCAGACAGCTGTATCCCTATGTAACTGCAAGGCTCAGAAGAGCCCACACACTCAGGTCTTAACCCCAGTGTGCTGAAAGTGTCAAAACATGTTTTTCAGCAAAAATAAACATGTTTCTGCAAGTTTTGTCAACACCATGTAACTTATGGGGCAGTAACAGCTCACTTTTCAAAACGTGTTTTTCAGCCCGAAATAAACACGTTTTTTCAGACAGCTGTATCCCTATGTAACTGCAAGGCTCAGAAGAGCCCACACACTCAGGTCTTAACCCCAGTGTGCTGAAAGTGTCAAAACGTGTTTTTCAGCAGAAATAAACATGTTTCTGCAAGTTTGGTCAACCCCATGTAAGTTATGGGGCAGTAACAGCTCACTTTTCAAAACGTGTTTTTCAGCCCGAAATAAACACGTTTTTTCAGACAGCTGTATCCCTATGTAACTGCAAGGCTCAGAAGAGCCCACACACTCAGGTCTTAACCCCAGTGTGCTGAAAGTGTCAAAACATGTTTTTCAGCAGAAATAAACATGTTTCTGCAAGTTTGGTCAACCCCATATAAGTTATGGGGCAGTAACAGCAAACTTTTCAAAACGTGTTTTTCAGCCCGAAATAAACGCGTTTTTTCAGACAGCTGTATCCCTAAGTAACTGCAAGGCTCAGAAGAACCCACACACTCAGGTATTAACCCCAGTGTGCTGAAAGTGTCAAAACGTGTTTTTCAGCAGAAATAAACATGTTTCTGCAAGTTTGGTCAACCCCATGTAACTTATGGGGCAGTAACAGCAAACTTTTCAAAACGTGTTTTTCAGCCCGAAATAAACGCGTTTTTTCAGAAAGCTGTATCCCTATGTAACTGCAAGGCTCAGAAGAACCCACACACTCAGGTATTAACCCCAGTGTGCTGAAAGTGTCAAAACGTGTTTTTCAGCAGAAATAAACATGTTTCTGCAAGTTTGGTCAACCCCATGTAACTTATGGGGCAGTAACAGCTCACTTTTCAAAACGTGTTTTTCAGCCCGAAATAAACACGTTTTTTCAGACAGCTGTATCCCTATGTAAATGCAAGGCTCAGAAGAGCCCACACACTCAGGTCTTAACCCCAGTGTGCTGAAAGTGTCAAAACATGTTTTTCAGCAGAAATAAACATGTTTCTGCAAGTTTGGTCAACCCCATGTAAGTTATGGGGCAGTAACAGCTCACTTTTCAAAACGTGTTTTTCAGCCCGAAATAAACACGTTTTTTCAGACAGCTGTATCCCTATATAACTGCAAGGCTCAGAAGAGCCCACACACTCAGGTCTTAACCCCAGTGTGCTGAAAGTGTCAAAACATGTTTTTCAGCAGAAATAAACATGTTTCTGCAAGTTTGGTCAACCCCATGTAACTTATGGGGCAGTAACAGCTCACTTTTCAAAACGTGTTTTTCAGCCCGAAATAAACGCGTTTTTTCAGACAGCTGTATCCCTATGTAACTGCAAGGCTCAGAAGAGCCCACACACTCAGGTCTTAACCCCAGTGTGCTGAAAGTGTCAAAACGTGTTTTTCAGCAGAAATAAACATGTTTCTGCAAGTTTGGTCAACCCCATGTAAGTTATGGGGAAGTAACAGCTCACTTTTCAAAACGTGTTTTTCAGCCCGAAATAAACACGTTTTTTCAGACAGCTGTATCCCTATGTAACTGCAAGGCTCAGAAGAGCCCACACACTCAGGTCTTAACCCCAGTGTGCTGAAAGTGTCAAAACATGTTTTTCAGCAGAAATAAACATGTTTCTGCAAGTTTGGTCAACCCCATGTAAGTTATGGGGCAGTAACAGCTCACTTTTCAAAACGTGTTTTTCAGCCCGATATAAACACGTTTTTTCAGACAGCTGTATCCCTATGTAACTGCAAGGCTCAGAAGAGCCCACACACTCAGGTCTTAACCCCAGTGTGCTGAAAGTGTCAAAACGTGTTTTTCAGCAGAAATAAACATGTTTCTGCATGTTTGGTCAACCCCATGTATCTTGTGGGGCAGTAACAGCTCACTTTTCAAAACGTGTTTTTCAGCCCGAAATAAACACGTTTTTTCAGACAGCTGTATCCCTATGTAACTGCAAGGCTCAGAAGAGCCCACACACTCAGGTCTTAACCCCAGTGTGCTGAAAGTGTCAAAACATGTTTTTCAGCAGAAATAAACATGTTTCTGCAAGTTTGGTCAACCCCATATAAGTTATGGGGCAGTAACAGCAAACTTTTCAAAACGTGTTTTTCAGCCCGAAATAAACGCGTTTTTTTCAGACAGCTGTATCCCTATGTAACTGCAAGGCTCAGAAGAACCCACACACTCAGGTATTAACCCCAGTGTGCTGAAAGTGTCAAAACGTGTTTTTCAGCAGAAATAAACATGTTTCTGCAAGTTTGGTCAACCCCATGTAAGTTATGGGGCAGTAACAGCTCACTTTTCAAAACGTGTTTTTCAGCCCGAAATAAACACGTTTTTTCAGACAGCTGTATCCCTATTTAACTGCAAGGCTCAGAAGAGCCCACACACTCAGGTCTTAACCCCAGTGTGCTGAAAGTGTAAAAACATGTTTTTCAGCAGAAATAAATATGTTTCTGCAAGTTTTGTCAACCCCATGTAAGTTATGGGGCAGTAACAGCTCACTTTTCAAAACGTGTTTTTCAGCCCGAAATAAACACGTTTTTTCAGACAGCTGTATCCCTATGTAACTGCAAGGCTCAGAAGAGCCCACACACTCAGGTCTTAACCCCAGTGTGCTGAAAGTGTCAAAACATGTTTTTCAGCAGAAATAAACATGTTTCTGCAAGTTTTGTCAACACCATGTAACTTATGGGGCAGTAACAGCTCACTTTTCAAAACGTGTTTTTCAGCCCGAAATAAACACGTTTTTTCAGACAGCTGTATCCCTATGTAACTGCAAGGCTCAGAAGAGCCCACACACTCAGGTCTTAACCCCAGTGTGCTGAAAGTGTCAAAACGTGTTTTTCAGCAGAAATAAACATGTTTCTGCAAGTTTGGTCAACCCCATGTAAGTTATGGGGCAGTAACAGCTCACTTTTCAAAACGTGTTTTTCAGCCCGAAATAAACACGTTTTTTCAGACAGCTGTATCCCTATGTAACTGCAAGGCTCAGAAGAGCCCACACACTCAGGTCTTAACCCCAGTGTGCTGAAAGTGTCAAAACATGTTTTTCAGCAGAAATAAACATGTTTCTGCAAGTTTGGTCAACCCCATATAAGTTATGGGGCAGTAACAGCAAACTTTTCAAAACGTGTTTTTCAGCCCGAAATAAACGCGTTTTTTCAGACAGCTGTATCCCTAAGTAACTGCAAGGCTCAGAAGAACCCACACACTCAGGTATTAACCCCAGTGTGCTGAAAGTGTCAAAACGTGTTTTTCAGCAGAAATAAACATGTTTCTGCAAGTTTGGTCAACCCCATGTAACTTATGGGGCAGTAACAGCAAACTTTTCAAAACGTGTTTTTCAGCCCGAAATAAACGCGTTTTTTCAGAAAGCTGTATCCCTATGTAACTGCAAGGCTCAGAAGAACCCACACACTCAGGTATTAACCCCAGTGTGCTGAAAGTGTCAAAACGTGTTTTTCAGCAGAAATAAACATGTTTCTGCAAGTTTGGTCAACCCCATGTAACTTATGGGGCAGTAACAGCTCACTTTTCAAAACGTGTTTTTCAGCCCGAAATAAACACGTTTTTTCAGACAGCTGTATCCCTATGTAAATGCAAGGCTCAGAAGAGCCCACACACTCAGGTCTTAACCCCAGTGTGCTGAAAGTGTCAAAACATGTTTTTCAGCAGAAATAAACATGTTTCTGCAAGTTTGGTCAACCCCATGTAAGTTATGGGGCAGTAACAGCTCACTTTTCAAAACGTGTTTTTCAGCCCGAAATAAACACGTTTTTTCAGACAGCTGTATCCCTATGTAACTGCAAGGCTCAGAAGAGCCCACACACTCAGGTCTTAACCCCAGTGTGCTGAAAGTGTAAAAACATGTTTTTCAGCAGAAATAAACATGTTTCTGCAAGTTTGGTCAACCCCATGTAACTTATGGGGCAGTTACTGCTCACTTTTCAAAACGTGTTTTTCAGCCCGAAATAAACGCGTTTTTTCAGACAGCTGTATCCCTATGTGACTGCAAGGCTCAGAAGAGCCCACACACTCAGGTCTTAACCCCAGTGTGCTGAAAGTGTCAAAATGTGTTTTTCAGCAGAAATAAACATGTTTCTGCAAGTTTGGTCAACCCCATGTAAGTTATGGGGCAGTAACAGCTCACTTTTCAAAACGTGTTTTTCAGCCCGAAATAAACGCGTTTTTTCAGACAGCTGTATCCCTATGTAACTGCAAGGCTCAGAAGAGCCCACACACTCAGGTCTTAACCCCAGTGTGCTGAAAGTGTCAAAACGTGTTTTTCAGCAGAAATAAACATGTTTCTGCAAGTTTGGTCAACCCCATGTAAGTTATGGGGCAGTAACAGCTCACTTTTCAAAACGTGTTTTTCAGCCCGAAATAAACACGTTTTTTCAGACAGCTGTATCCCTATGTAAATGCAAGGCTCAGAAGAGCCCACACACTCAGGTCTTAACCCCAGTGTGCTGAAAGTGTCAAAACATGTTTTTCAGCAGAAATAAACATGTTTCTGCAAGTTTGGTCAACCCCATGTAAGTTATGGGGCAGTAACAGCTCACTTTTCAAAACGTGTTTTTCAGCCCGAAATAAACACGTTTTTTCAGACAGCTGTATCCCTATGTAACTGCAAGGCTCAGAAGAGCCCACACACTCAGGTCTTAACCCCAGTGTGCTGAAAGTGTAAAAACATGTTTTTCAGCAGAAATAAACATGTTTCTGCAAGTTTGGTCAACCCCATGTAACTTATGGGGCAGTTACTGCTCACTTTTCAAAACGTGTTTTTCAGCCCGAAATAAACGCGTTTTTTCAGACAGCTGTATCCCTATGTGACTGCAAGGCTCAGAAGAGCCCACACACTCAGGTCTTAACCCCAGTGTGCTGAAAGTGTCAAAATGTGTTTTTCAGCAGAAATAAACATGTTTCTGCAAGTTTGGTCAACCCCATGTAAGTTATGGGGCAGTAACAGCTCACTTTTCAAAACGTGTTTTTCAGCCCGAAATAAACGCGTTTTTTCAGACAGCTGTATCCCTATGTAACTGCAAGGCTCAGAAGAGCCCACACACTCAGGTCTTAACCCCAGTGTGCTGAAAGTGTCAAAACGTGTTTTTCAGCAGAAATAAACATGTTTCTGCAAGTTTGGTCAACCCCATGTAAGTTATGGGGCAGTAACAGCTCACTTTTCAAAACGTGTTTTTCAGCCCGAAATAAACACGTTTTTTCAGACAGCTGTATCCCTATGTAACTGCAAGGCTCAGAAGAGCCCACACACTCAGGTCTTAACCCCAGTGTGCTGAAAGTGTCAAAACATGTTTTTCAGCAGAAATAAACATGTTTCTGCAAGTTTGGTCAACCCCATGTAAGTTATGGGGCAGTAACAGCTCACTTTTCAAAACGTGTTTTTCAGCCCGAAATAAACACGTTTTTTCAGACAGCTGTATCCCTATGTAACTGCAAGGCTCAGAAGAGCCCACACACTCAGGTCTTAACCCCAGTGTGCTGAAAGTGTCAAAACGTGTTTTTCAGCAGAAATAAACATGTTTCTGCAAGTTTGGTCAACCCCATGTAAGTTATGGGGCAGTAACAGCTCACTTTTCAAAACGTGTTTTTCAGCAGAAATAAACATGTTTCTGCAAGTTTGGTCAACCCCATGTAAGTTATGGGGCAGTAACAGCTCACTTTTCAAAACGTGTTTTTCAGCCCGAAATAAACACGTTTTTTCAGACAGCTGTATCCCTATGTAACTGCAAGGCTCAGAAGAGCCCACACACTCAGGTCTTAACCCCAGTGTGCTGAAAGTGTCAAAACATGTTTTTCAGCAGAAATAAACATGTTTCTGCAAGTTTGGTCAACCCCATATAAGTTATGGGGCAGTAACAGCAAACTTTTCAAAACGTGTTTTTCAGCCCGAAATAAACACGTTTTTTCAGACAGCTGTATCCCTATGTAACTGCAAGGCTCAGAAGAGCCCACACACTCAGGTCTTAACCCAGTGTGCTGAAAGTTTCAAAACATGTTTTTCAGCAGAAATAAACATGTTTCTGCAAGTTTGGTCAACCCCATGTAAGTTATGGGGCAGTAACAGCTCACTTTTCAAAACGTGTTTTTCAGCCCGAAATAAACACGTTTTTTCAGACAGCTGTATCCCTATATAACTGCAAGGCTCAGAAGAGCCCACACACTCAGGTCTTAACCCCAGTGTGCTGAAAGTGTCAAAACATGTTTTTCAGCAGAAATAAACATGTTTCTGCAAGTTTGGTCAACCCCATGTAACTTATGGGGCAGTAACAGCTCACTTTTCAAAACGTGTTTTTCAGCCCGAAATAAACGCGTTTTTTCAGACAGCTGTATCCCTATGTAACTGCAAGGCTCAGAAGAGCCCACACACTCAGGTCTTAACCCCAGTGTGCTGAAAGTGTCAAAACGTGTTTTTCAGCAGAAATAAACATGTTTCTGCAAGTTTGGTCAACCCCATGTAAGTTATGGGGCAGTAACAGCTCACTTTTCAAAATGTGTTTTTCAGCCCGATATAAACACGTTTTTTCAGACAGCTGTATCCCTATGTAACTGCAAGGCTCAGAAGAGCCCACACACTCAGGTCTTAACCCCAGTGTGCTGAAAGTGTCAAAACATGTTTTTCAGCAGAAATAAACATGTTTCTGCAAGTTTGGTCAACCCCATGTAACTTATGGGGCAGTAACAGCTCACTTTTCAAAACGTGTTTTTCAGCCGGAAATAAACACGTTTATTCAGACAGCTGTATCCCTATGTAACTGCAAGGCTCAGAAGAGCCCACACACTCAGGTCTTAACCCCAGTGTGCTGAAAGTGTCAAAACGTGTTTTTCAGCAGAAATAAACATGTTTCTGCAAGTTTGGTCAACCCCATGTAAGTTATGGGGCAGTAACAGCTCACTTTTCAAAACGTGTTTTTCAGCCCGAAATAAACACGTTTTTTCAGACAGCTGTATCCCTATGTAACTGCAAGGCTCAGAAGAGCCCACACACTCAGGTCTTAACCCCAGTGTGCTGAAAGTGTAAAAACATGTTTTTCAGCAGAAATAAACATGTTTCTGCAAGTTTGGTCAACCCCATGTAACTTATGGGGCAGTTACTGCTCACTTTTCAAAACGTGTTTTTCAGCCCGATATAAACGCGTTTTTTCAGACAGCTGTATCCCTATGTAACTGCAAGGCTCAGAAGAGCCCACACACTCAGGTCTTAACCCCAGTGTGCTGAAAGTGTCAAAACGTGTTTTTCAGCAGAAATAAACATGTTTCTGCAAGTTTGGTCAACCCCATGTAAGTTATGGGGCAGTAACAGCTCACTTTTCAAAACGTGTTTTTCAGCCCGAAATAAACACGTTTTTTCAGACAGCTGTATCCCTATGTAACTGCAAGGCTCAGAAGAGCCCACACACTCAGGTCTTAACCCCAGTGTGCTGAAAGTGTCAAAACATGTTTTTCAGCAGAAATATACATGTTTCTGCAAGTTTGGTCAACCCCATGTAACTTATGGGGCAGTAACAGCTCACTTTTCAAAACGTGTTTTTCAGCCCGAAATAAACGCGTTTTTTAAGACAGCTGTATCCCTATGTAACTGCAAGGCTCAGAAGAGCCCACACACTCAGGTCTTAACCCCAGTGTGCTGAAAGTGTCAAAACGTGTTTTTCAGCAGAAATAAACATGTTTCTGCAAGTTTGGTCAACCCCATGTAAGTTATGGGGCAGTAACAGCTCACTTTTCAAAACGTGTTTTTCAGCCCGAAATAAACACGTTTTTTCAGACAGCTGTATCCCTAAGTAACTGCAAGGCTCAGAAGAACCCACACACTCAGGTCTTAACCCCAGTGTGCTGAAAGTGTCAAAACGTGTTTTTCAGCAGAAATAAACATGTTTCTGCAAGTTTGGTCAACCCCATGTAAGTTATGGGGCAGTAACAGCTCACTTTTCAAAACGTGTTTTTCAGCCCGATATAAACACGTTTTTTTCAGACAGCTGTATCCCTATGTAACTGCAAGGCTCAGAAGAGCCCACACACTCAGGTCTTAACCCCAGTGTGCTGAAAGTGTCAAAACATGTTTTTCATTAGAAATAAACATGTTTCTGCAAGTTTGGTCAACCCCATGTAACTTATGGGGCAGTAACAGCTCACTTTTCAAAACGTGTTTTTCAGCCCGAAATAAACGCGTTTTTTCAGACAGCTGTATCCCTATGTAACTGCAAGGCTCAGAAGAGCCCACACACTCAGGTCTTAACCCCAGTGTGCTGAAAGTGTAAAAACATGTTTTTCAGCAGAAATAAACATGTTTCTGCAAGTTTGGTCAACCCCATGTAACTTATGGGGCAGTTACTGCTCACTTTTCAAAACGTGTTTTTCAGCCCGAAATAAACGCGTTTTTTCAGACAGCTGTATCCCTATGTGACTGCAAGGCTCAGAAGAGCCCACACACTCAGGTCTTAACCCCAGTGTGCTGAAAGTGTCAAAATGTGTTTTTCAGCAGAAATAAACATGTTTCTGCAAGGTTGGTCAACCCCATGTAAGTTATGGGGCAGTAACAGCTCACTTTTCAAAACGTGTTTTTCAGCCCGAAATAAACGCGTTTTTTCAGACAGCTGTATCCCTATGTAACTGCAAGGCTCAGAAGAGCCCACACACTCAGGTCTTAACCCCAGTGTGCTGAAAGTGTCAAAACGTGTTTTTCAGCAGAAATAAACATGTTTCTGCAAGTTTGGTCAACCCCATGTAAGTTATGGGGCAGTAACAGCTCACTTTTCAAAACGTGTTTTTCAGCCCGAAATAAACACGTTTTTTCAGACAGCTGTATCCCTATGTAACTGCAAGGCTCAGAAGAGCCCACACACTCAGGTCTTAACCCCAGTGTGCTGAAAGTGTCAAAACATGTTTTTCAGCAGAAATAAACATGTTTCTGCAAGTTTGGTCAACCCCATGTAAGTTATGGGGCAGTAACAGCTCACTTTTCAAAACGTGTTTTTCAGCCCGAAATAAACACGTTTTTTCAGACAGCTGTATCCCTATATAACTGCAAGGCTCAGAAGAGCCCACACACTCAGGTCTTAACCCCAGTGTGCTGAAAGTGTCAAAACATGTTTTTCAGCAGAAATAAACATGTTTCTGCAAGTTTGGTCAACCCCATGTAACTTATGGGGCAGTAAAAGCTCACTTTTCAAAACGTGTTTTTCAGCCCGAAATAAACGCGTTTTTTCAGACAGCTGTATCCCTATGTAACTGCAAGGCTCAGAAGAGCCCACACACTCAGGTCTTAACCCCAGTGTGCTGAAAGTGTCAAAACGTGTTTTTCAGCAGAAATAAACATGTTTCTGCAAGTTTGGTCAACCCCATGTAAGTTATGGGGCAGTAACAGCTCACTTTTCAAAACGTGTTTTTCAGCCCGAAATAAACACGTTTTTTCAGACAGCTGTATCCCTATGTAACTGCAAGGCTCAGAAGAGCCCACACACTCAGGTCTTAACCCCAGTGTGCTGAAAGTGTCAAAACATGTTTTTCAGCAGAAATAAACATGTTTCTGCAAGTTTGGTCAACCCCATGTAAGTTATGGGGCAGTAACAGCTCACTTTTCAAAACGTGTTTTTCAGCCCGATATAAACACGTTTTTTCAGACAGCTGTATCCCTATGTAACTGCAAGGCTCAGAAGAGCCCACACACTCAGGTCTTAACCCCAGTGTGCTGAAAGTGTCAAAACATGTTTTTCAGCAGAAATAAACATGTTTCTGCAAGTTTGGTCAACCCCATGTAACTTATGGGGCAGTAACAGCTCACTTTTCAAAACGTGTTTTTCAGCCGGAAATAAACACGTTTATTCAGACAGCTGTATCCCTAAGTAACTGCAAGGCTCAGAAGAGCCCACACACTCAGGTCTTAACCCCAGTGTGCTGAAAGTGTCAAAACGTGTTTTTCAGCAGAAATAAACATGTTTCTGCAAGTTTGGTCAACCCCATGTAAGTTATGGGGCAGTAACAGCTCACTTTTCAAAACGTGTTTTTCAGCCCGAAATAAACACGTTTTTTCAGACAGCTGTATCCCTATGTAACTGCAAGGCTCAGAAGAGCCCACACACTCAGGTCTTAACACCAGTGTGCTGAAAGTGTAAAAACATGTTTTTCAGCAGAAATAAACATGTTTCTGCAAGTTTGGTCAACCCCATGTAACTTATGGGGCAGTTACTGCTCACTTTTCAAAACGTGTTTTTCAGCCCGATATAAACGCGTTTTTTCAGACAGCTGTATCCCTATGTAACTGCAAGGCTCAGAAGAGCCCACACACTCAGGTCTTAACCCCAGTGTGCTGAAAGTGTCAAAACATGTTTTTCAGCAGAAATAAACATGTTTCTGCAAGTTTGGTCAACCCCATGTAAGTTATGGGGCAGTAACAGCTCACTTTTCAAAACGTGTTTTTCAGCCCGAAATAAACACGTTTTTTCAGACAGCTGTATCCCTATGTAACTGCAAGGCTCAGAAGAGCCCACACACTCAGGTCTTAACCCCAGTGTGCTGAAAGTGTCAAAACATGTTTTTCAGCAGAAATATACATGTTTCTGCAAGTTTGGTCAACCCCATGTAACTTATGGGGCAGTAAAAGCTCACTTTTCAAAACGTGTTTTTCAGCCCGAAATAAACGCGTTTTTTCAGACAGCTGTATCCCTATGTAACTGCAAGGCTCAGAAGAGCCCACACACTCAGGTCTTAACCCCAGTGTGCTGAAAGTGTCAAAACGTGTTTTTCAGCAGAAATAAACATGTTTCTGCAAGTTTGGTCAACCCCATGTAAGTTATGGGGCAGTAACAGCTCACTTTTCAAAACGTGTTTTTCAGCCCGAAATAAACACGTTTTTTCAGACAGCTGTATCCCTAAGTAACTGCAAGGCTCAGAAGAACCCACACACTCAGGTATTAACCCCAGTGTGCTGAAAGTGTCAAAACGTGTTTTTCAGCAGAAATAAACATGTTTCTGCAAGTTTGGTCAACCCCATGTAAGTTATGGGGCAGTAACAGCTCACTTTTCAAAACGTGTTTTTCAGCCCGATATAAACACGTTTTTTTCAGACAGCTGTATCCCTATGTAACTGCAAGGCTCAGAAGAGCCCACACACTCAGGTCTTAACCCCAGTGTGCTGAAAGTGTCAAAACATGTTTTTCAGCAGAAATAAACATGTTTCTGCAAGTTTGGTCAACCCCATGTAAGTTATGGGGCAGTAACAGCTCACTTTTCAAAACGTGTTTTTCAGCCCGAAATAAACACGTTTTTTCAGACAGCTGTATCCCTATATAACTGCAAGGCTCAGAAGAGCCCACACACTCAGGTCTTAACCCCAGTGTGCTGAAAGTGTCAAAACATGTTTTTCAGCAGAAATAAACATGTTTCTGCAAGTTTGGTCAACCCCATGTAACTTATGGGGCAGTAACAGCTCACTTTTCAAAACGTGTTTTTCAGCCCGAAATAAACGCGTTTTTTCAGACAGCTGTATCCCTATGTAACTGCAAGGCTCAGAAGAGCCCACACACTCAGGTCTTAACCCCAGTGTGCTGAAAGTGTCAAAACGTGTTTTTCAGCAGAAATAAACATGTTTCTGCAAGTTTGGTCAACCCCATGTAAGTTATGGGGCAGTAACAGCTCACTTTTCAAAACGTGTTTTTCAGCCCGAAATAAACGCGTTTTTTCAGACAGCTGTATCCCTATGTAACTGCAAGGCTCAGAAGAGCCCACACACTCAGGTCTTAACCCCAGTGTGCTGAAAGTGTCAAAACATGTTTTTCAGCAGAAATAAACATGTTTCTGCAAGTTTGGTCAACCCCATGTAAGTTATGGGGCAGTAACAGCTCACTTTTCAAAACGTGTTTTTCAGCCCGAATTAAACACGTTTTTTCAGACAGCTGTATCCCTATGTAACTGCAAGGCTCAGAAGAGCCCACACACTCAGGTCTTAACCCCAGTGTGCTGAAAGTGTCAAAACATGTTTTTCAGCAGAAATAAACATGTTTCTGCAAGTTTGGTCAACCCCATGTAAGTTATGGGGCAGTAACAGCTCACTTTTCAAAACGTGTTTTTCAGCCCGATATAAACACGTTTTTTCAGACAGCTGTATCCCTATGTAACTGCAAGGCTCAGAAGAGCCCACACACTCAGGTCTTAACCCCAGTGTGCTGAAAGTGTCAAAACATGTTTTTCAGCAGAAATAAACATGTTTCTGCAAGTTTGGTCAACCCCATGTAAGTTATGGGGCAGTAACAGCTCACTTTTCAAAACGTGTTTTTCAGCCCGAAATAAACACGTTTTTTCAGACAGCTGTATCCCTATATAACTGCAAGGCTCAGAAGAGCCCACACACTCAGGTCTTAACCCCAGTGTGCTGAAAGTGTCAAAACATGTTTTTCAGCAGAAATAAACATGTTTCTGCAAGTTTGGTCAACCCCATGTAACTTATGGGGCAGTAAAAGCTCACTTTTCAAAACGTGTTTTTCAGCCCGAAATAAACGCGTTTTTTCAGACAGCTGTATCCCTATGTAACTGCAAGGCTCAGAAGAGCCCACACACTCAGGTCTTAACCCCAGTGTGCTGAAAGTGTCAAAACGTGTTTTTCAGCAGAAATAAACATGTTTCTGCAAGTTTGGTCAACCCCATGTAAGTTATGGGGCAGTAACAGCTCACTTTTCAAAACGTGTTTTTCAGCCCGAAATAAACACGTTTTTTCAGACAGCTGTATCCCTATGTAACTGCAAGGCTCAGAAGAGCCCACACACTCAGGTCTTAACCCCAGTGTGCTGAAAGTGTCAAAACATGTTTTTCAGCAGAAATAAACATGTTTCTGCAAGTTTGGTCAACCCCATGTAAGTTATGGGGCAGTAACAGCTCACTTTTCAAAACGTGTTTTTCAGCCCGATATAAACACGTTTTTTCAGACAGCTGTATCCCTATGTAACTGCAAGGCTCAGAAGAGCCCACACACTCAGGTCTTAACCCCAGTGTGCTGAAAGTGTCAAAACATGTTTTTCAGCAGAAATAAACATGTTTCTGCAAGTTTGGTCAACCCCATGTAACTTATGGGGCAGTAACAGCTCACTTTTCAAAACGTGTTTTTCAGCCGGAAATAAACACGTTTATTCAGACAGCTGTATCCCTAAGTAACTGCAAGGCTCAGAAGAGCCCACACACTCAGGTCTTAACCCCAGTGTGCTGAAAGTGTCAAAACGTGTTTTTCAGCAGAAATAAACATGTTTCTGCAAGTTTGGTCAACCCCATGTAAGTTATGGGGCAGTAACAGCTCACTTTTCAAAACGTGTTTTTCAGCCCGAAATAAACACGTTTTTTCAGACAGCTGTATCCCTATGTAACTGCAAGGCTCAGAAGAGCCCACACACTCAGGTCTTAACACCAGTGTGCTGAAAGTGTAAAAACATGTTTTTCAGCAGAAATAAACATGTTTCTGCAAGTTTGGTCAACCCCATGTAACTTATGGGGCAGTTACTGCTCACTTTTCAAAACGTGTTTTTCAGCCCGATATAAACGCGTTTTTTCAGACAGCTGTATCCCTATGTAACTGCAAGGCTCAGAAGAGCCCACACACTCAGGTCTTAACCCCAGTGTGCTGAAAGTGTCAAAACATGTTTTTCAGCAGAAATAAACATGTTTCTGCAAGTTTGGTCAACCCCATGTAAGTTATGGGGCAGTAACAGCTCACTTTTCAAAACGTGTTTTTCAGCCCGAAATAAACACGTTTTTTCAGACAGCTGTATCCCTATGTAACTGCAAGGCTCAGAAGAGCCCACACACTCAGGTCTTAACCCCAGTGTGCTGAAAGTGTCAAAACATGTTTTTCAGCAGAAATATACATGTTTCTGCAAGTTTGGTCAACCCCATGTAACTTATGGGGCAGTAAAAGCTCACTTTTCAAAACGTGTTTTTCAGCCCGAAATAAACGCGTTTTTTCAGACAGCTGTATCCCTATGTAACTGCAAGGCTCAGAAGAGCCCACACACTCAGGTCTTAACCCCAGTGTGCTGAAAGTGTCAAAACGTGTTTTTCAGCAGAAATAAACATGTTTCTGCAAGTTTGGTCAACCCCATGTAAGTTATGGGGCAGTAACAGCTCACTTTTCAAAACGTGTTTTTCAGCCCGAAATAAACACGTTTTTTCAGACAGCTGTATCCCTAAGTAACTGCAAGGCTCAGAAGAACCCACACACTCAGGTATTAACCCCAGTGTGCTGAAAGTGTCAAAACGTGTTTTTCAGCAGAAATAAACATGTTTCTGCAAGTTTGGTCAACCCCATGTAAGTTATGGGGCAGTAACAGCTCACTTTTCAAAACGTGTTTTTCAGCCCGATATAAACACGTTTTTTTCAGACAGCTGTATCCCTATGTAACTGCAAGGCTCAGAAGAGCCCACACACTCAGGTCTTAACCCCAGTGTGCTGAAAGTGTCAAAACATGTTTTTCAGCAGAAATAAACATGTTTCTGCAAGTTTGGTCAACCCCATGTAAGTTATGGGGCAGTAACAGCTCACTTTTCAAAACGTGTTTTTCAGCCCGAAATAAACACGTTTTTTCAGACAGCTGTATCCCTATATAACTGCAAGGCTCAGAAGAGCCCACACACTCAGGTCTTAACCCCAGTGTGCTGAAAGTGTCAAAACATGTTTTTCAGCAGAAATAAACATGTTTCTGCAAGTTTGGTCAACCCCATGTAACTTATGGGGCAGTAACAGCTCACTTTTCAAAACGTGTTTTTCAGCCCGAAATAAACGCGTTTTTTCAGACAGCTGTATCCCTATGTAACTGCAAGGCTCAGAAGAGCCCACACACTCAGGTCTTAACCCCAGTGTGCTGAAAGTGTCAAAACGTGTTTTTCAGCAGAAATAAACATGTTTCTGCAAGTTTGGTCAACCCCATGTAAGTTATGGGGCAGTAACAGCTCACTTTTCAAAACGTGTTTTTCAGCCCGAAATAAACGCGTTTTTTCAGACAGCTGTATCCCTATGTAACTGCAAGGCTCAGAAGAGCCCACACACTCAGGTCTTAACCCCAGTGTGCTGAAAGTGTCAAAACATGTTTTTCAGCAGAAATAAACATGTTTCTGCAAGTTTGGTCAACCCCATGTAAGTTATGGGGCAGTAACAGCTCACTTTTCAAAACGTGTTTTTCAGCCCGATATAAACACGTTTTTTCAGACAGCTGTATCCCTATGTAACTGCAAGGCTCAGAAGAGCCCACACACTCAGGTCTTAACCCCAGTGTGCTGAAAGTGTCAAAACATGTTTTTCAGCAGAAATAAACATGTTTCTGCAAGTTTGGTTAACCCCATGTAAGTTATGGGGCAGTAACAGCTCACTTTTCAAATCGTGTTTTTCAGCCGGAAATAAACACGTTTTTTCAGACAGCTGTATCCCTATGTAACTGCAAGGCTCAGAAGAGCCCACACACTCAGGTCTTAACCCCAGTGTGCTGAAAGTGTCAAAACATGTTTTTCAGCAGAAATAAACATGTTTCTGCAAGTTTGGTCAACCCCATGTAAGTTATGGGGCAGTAACAGCTCACTTTTCAAAACGTGTTTTTCAGCCGGAAATAAACACGTTTTTTCAGACAGCTGTATCCCTATGTAACTGCAAGGCTCAGAAGAGCCCACACACTCAGGTCTTAACCCCAGTGTGCTGAAAGTGTCAAAACATGTTTTTCAGCAGAAATAAACATGTTTCTGTAAGTTTGGTCAACCCCATGTAAGTTATGGGGCAGTAACAGCTCACTTTTCAAAACGTGTTTTTCAGCCCGAAATAAACACGTTTTTTCAGACAGCTGTATCCCTATGTAACTGCAAGGCTCAGAAGAGCCCACACACTCAGGTCTTAACCCCAGTGTGCTGAAAGTGTCAAAACGTGTTTTTCAGCAGAAATAAACATGTTTCTGCAAGTTTGGTCAACCCCATGTATCTTGTGGGGCAGTAACAGCTCACTTTTCAAAACGTGTTTTTCAGCCCGAAATAAACACGTTTTTTCAGACAGCTGTATCCCTATGTAACTGCAAGGCTCAGAAGAGCCCACACACTCAGGTCTTAACCCCAGTGTGCTGAAAGTGTCAAAACGTGTTTTTCAGCAGAAATAAACATGTTTCTGCAAGTTTGGTCAACCCCATGTAAGTTATGGGGCAGTAACAGCTCACTTTTCAAAACGTGTTTTTCAGCCCGAAATAAACACGTTTTTTCAGACAGCTGTATCCCTATGTAACTGCAAGGCTCAGAAGAGCCCACACACTCAGGTCTTAACCCCAGTGTGCTGAAAGTGTCAAAACATGTTTTTCAGCAGAAATAAACATGTTTCTGCAAGTTTGGTCAACCCCATGTAAGTTATGGGGCAGTAACAGCTCACTTTTCAAAACGTGTTTTTCAGCCCGAAATAAACACGTTTTTTCAGACAGCTGTATCCCTATGTAACTGCAAGGCTCAGAAGAGCCCACACACTCAGGTCTTAACCCCAGTGTGCTGAAAGTGTCAAAACATGTTTTTCAGCAGAAATAAACATGTTTCTGCAAGTTTGGTCAACCCCATGTAAGTTATGGGGCAGTAACAGCTCACTTTTCAAAACGTGTTTTTCAGCCGGAAATAAACACGTTTTTTCAGACAGCTGTATCCCTATGTAACTGCAAGGCTCAGAAGAGCCCACACACTCAGGTCTTAACCCCAGTGTGCTGAAAGTGTCAAAACATGTTTTTCAGCAGAAATAAACATGTTTCTGTAAGTTTGGTCAACCCCATGTAAGTTATGGGGCAGTAACAGCTCACTTTTCAAAACGTGTTTTTCAGCCCGAAATAAACACGTTTTTTCAGACAGCTGTATCCCTATGTAACTGCAAGGCTCAGAAGAGCCCACACACTCAGGTCTTAACCCCAGTGTGCTGAAAGTGTCAAAACATGTTTTTCAGCAGAAATAAACATGTTTCTGTAAGTTTGGTCAACCCCATGTAAGTTATGGGGCAGTAACAGCTCACTTTTCAAAACGTGTTTTTCAGCCCGAAATAAACACGTTTTTTCAGACAGCTGTATCCCTATGTAACTGCAAGGCTCAGAAGAGCCCACACACTCAGGTCTTAACCCCAGTGTGCTGAAAGTGTCAAAACGTGTTTTTCAGCAGAAATAAACATGTTTCTGCAAGTTTGGTCAACCCCATGTATCTTGTGGGGCAGTAACAGCTCACTTTTCAAAACGTGTTTTTCAGCCCGAAATAAACACGTTTTTTCAGACAGCTGTATCCCTATGTAACTGCAAGGCTCAGAAGAGCCCACACACTCAGGTCTTAACCCCAGTGTGCTGAAAGTGTCAAAACGTGTTTTTCAGCAGAAATAAACATGTTTCTGCAAGTTTGGTCAACCCCATGTAAGTTATGGGGCAGTAACAGCTCACTTTTCAAAACGTGTTTTTCAGCCCGAAATAAACACGTTTTTTCAGACAGCTGTATCCCTATGTAACTGCAAGGCTCAGAAGAGCCCACACACTCAGGTCTTAACCCCAGTGTGCTGAAAGTGTCAAAACATGTTTTTCAGCAGAAATAAACATGTTTCTGCAAGTTTGGTCAACCCCATGTAAGTTATGGGGCAGTAACAGCTCACTTTTCAAAACGTGTTTTTCAGCCCGAAATAAACACGTTTTTTCAGACAGCTGTATCCCTATGTAACTGCAAGGCTCAGAAGAGCCCACACACTCAGGTCTTAACCCCAGTGTGCTGAAAGTGTCAAAACATGTTTTTCAGCAGAAATAAACATGTTTCTGCAAGTTTGGTCAACCCCATGTAAGTTATGGGGCAGTAACAGCTCACTTTTCAAAACGTGTTTTTCAGCCGGAAATAAACACGTTTTTTCAGACAGCTGTATCCCTATGTAACTGCAAGGCTCAGAAGAGCCCACACACTCAGGTCTTAACCCCAGTGTGCTGAAAGTGTCAAAACATGTTTTTCAGCAGAAATAAACATGTTTCTGTAAGTTTGGTCAACCCCATGTAAGTTATGGGGCAGTAACAGCTCACTTTTCAAAACGTGTTTTTCAGCCCGAAATAAACACGTTTTTTCAGACAGCTGTATCCCTATGTGACTGCAAGGCTCAGAAGAGCCCACACACTCAGGTCTTAACCCCAGTGTGCTGAAAGTGTCAAAACATGTTTTTCAGCAGAAATAAACATGTTTCTGCAAGTTTGGTCAACCCCATGTAAGTTATGGGGCAGTAACAGCTCACTTTTCAAAACGTGTTTTTCAGCCGGAAATAAACACGTTTTTTCAGACAGCTGTATCCCTATGTAACTGCAAGGCTCAGAAGAGCCCACACACTCAGGTCTTAACCCCAGTGTGCTGAAAGTGTCAAAACATGTTTTTCAGCAGAAATAAACATGTTTCTGTAAGTTTGGTCAACCCCATGTAAGTTATGGGGCAGTAACAGCTCACTTTTCAAAACGTGTTTTTCAGCCCGAAATAAACACGTTTTTTCAGACAGCTGTATCCCTATGTAACTGCAAGGCTCAGAAGAGCCCACACACTCAGGTCTTAACCCCAGTGTGCTGAAAGTGTCAAAACGTGTTTTTCAGCAGAAATAAACATGTTTCTGCAAGTTTGGTCAACCCCATGTATCTTGTGGGGCAGTAACAGCTCACTTTTCAAAACGTGTTTTTCAGCCCGAAATAAACACGTTTTTTCAGACAGCTGTATCCCTATGTAACTGCAAGGCTCAGAAGAGCCCACACACTCAGGTCTTAACCCCAGTGTGCTGAAAGTGTCAAAACGTGTTTTTCAGCAGAAATAAACATGTTTCTGCAAGTTTGGTCAACCCCATGTAAGTTATGGGGCAGTAACAGCTCACTTTTCAAAACGTGTTTTTCAGCCCGAAATAAACACGTTTTTTCAGACAGCTGTATCCCTATGTAACTGCAAGGCTCAGAAGAGCCCACACACTCAGGTCTTAACCCCAGTGTGCTGAAAGTGTCAAAACATGTTTTTCAGCAGAAATAAACATGTTTCTGCAAGTTTGGTCAACCCCATGTAAGTTATGGGGCAGTAACAGCTCACTTTTCAAAACGTGTTTTTCAGCCCGAAATAAACACGTTTTTTCAGACAGCTGTATCCCTATGTAACTGCAAGGCTCAGAAGAGCCCACACACTCAGGTCTTAACCCCAGTGTGCTGAAAGTGTCAAAACATGTTTTTCAGCAGAAATAAACATGTTTCTGCAAGTTTGGTCAACCCCATGTAAGTTATGGGGCAGTAACAGCTCACTTTTCAAAACGTGTTTTTCAGCCGGAAATAAACACGTTTTTTCAGACAGCTGTATCCCTATGTAACTGCAAGGCTCAGAAGAGCCCACACACTCAGGTCTTAACCCCAGTGTGCTGAAAGTGTCAAAACATGTTTTTCAGCAGAAATAAACATGTTTCTGTAAGTTTGGTCAACCCCATGTAAGTTATGGGGCAGTAACAGCTCACTTTTCAAAACGTGTTTTTCAGCCCGAAATAAACACGTTTTTTCAGACAGCTGTATCCCTATGTAACTGCAAGGCTCAGAAGAGCCCACACACTCAGGTCTTAACCCCAGTGTGCTGAAAGTGTCAAAACGTGTTTTTCAGCAGAAATAAACATGTTTCTGCAAGTTTGGTCAACCCCATGTATCTTGTGGGGCAGTAACAGCTCACTTTTCAAAACGTGTTTTTCAGCCCGAAATAAACACGTTTTTTCAGACAGCTGTATCCCTATGTAACTGCAAGGCTCAGAAGAGCCCACACACTCAGGTCTTAACCCCAGTGTGCTGAAAGTGTCAAAACGTGTTTTTCAGCAGAAATAAACATGTTTCTGCAAGTTTGGTCAACCCCATGTAAGTTATGGGGCAGTAACAGCTCACTTTTCAAAACGTGTTTTTCAGCCCGAAATAAACACGTTTTTTCAGACAGCTGTATCCCTATGTAACTGCAAGGCTCAGAAGAGCCCACACACTCAGGTCTTAACCCCAGTGTGCTGAAAGTGTCAAAACATGTTTTTCAGCAGAAATAAACATGTTTCTGCAAGTTTGGTCAACCCCATGTAAGTTATGGGGCAGTAACAGCTCACTTTTCAAAACGTGTTTTTCAGCCCGAAATAAACACGTTTTTTCAGACAGCTGTATCCCTATGTAACTGCAAGGCTCAGAAGAGCCCACACACTCAGGTCTTAACCCCAGTGTGCTGAAAGTGTAAAAACATGTTTTTCAGCAGAAATAAACATGTTTCTGCAAGTTTGGTCAACCCCATGTAACTTATGGGGCAGTAACAGCTCACTTTTCAAAACGTGTTTTTCAGCCCGAAATAAACGCGTTTTTTCAGACAGCTGTATCCCTATGTAACTGCAAGGCTCAGAAGAGCCCACACACTCAGGTCTTAACCCCAGTGTGCTGAAAGTGTCAAAACGTGTTTTTCAGCAGAAATAAACATGTTTCTGCAAGTTTGGTCAACCCCATGTAAGTTATGGGGCAGTAACAGCTCACTTTTCAAAACGTGTTTTTCAGCCCGAAATAAACACGTTTTTTCAGACAGCTGTATCCCTATGTAACTGCAAGGCTCAGAAGAGCCCACACACTCAGGTCTTAACCCCAGTGTGCTGAAAGTGTCAAAACATGTTTTTCAGCAGAAATAAACATGTTTCTGCAAGTTTGGTCAACCCCATATAAGTTATGGGGCAGTAACAGCAAACTTTTCAAAACGTGTTTTTCAGCCCGAAATAAACACGTTTTTTCAGACAGCTGTATCCCTATGTAACTGCAAGGCTCAGAAGAGCCCACACACTCAGGTCTTAACCCCAGTGTGCTGAAAGTGTCAAAACATGTTTTTCAGCAGAAATAAACATGTTTCTGCAAGTTTGGTCAACCCCATGTAAGTTATGGGGCAGTAACAGCTCACTTTTCAAAACGTGTTTTTCAGCCCGATATAAACACGTTTTTTCAGACAGCTGTATCCCTATGTAACTGCAAGGCTCAGAAGAGCCCACACACTCAGGTCTTAACCCCAGTGTGCTGAAAGTGTCAAAACATGTTTTTCAGCAGAAATAAACATGTTTCTGCAAGTTTGGTCAACCCCATGTAAGTTATGGGGCAGTAACAGCTCACTTTTCAAAACGTGTTTTTCAGCCCGAAATAAACACGTTTTTTCAGACAGCTGTATCCCTATATAACTGCAAGGCTCAGAAGAGCCCACACACTCAGGTCTTAACCCCAGTGTGCTGAAAGTGTCAAAACATGTTTTTCAGCAGAAATAAACATGTTTCTGCAAGTTTGGTCAACCCCATGTAACTTATGGGGCAGTAAAAGCTCACTTTTCAAAACGTGTTTTTCAGCCCGAAATAAACGCGTTTTTTCAGACAGCTGTATCCCTATGTAACTGCAAGGCTCAGAAGAGCCCACACACTCAGGTCTTAACCCCAGTGTGCTGAAAGTGTCAAAACGTGTTTTTCAGCAGAAATAAACATGTTTCTGCAAGTTTGGTCAACCCCATGTAAGTTATGGGGCAGTAACAGCTCACTTTTCAAAACGTGTTTTTCAGCCCGAAATAAACACGTTTTTTCAGACAGCTGTATCCCTATGTAACTGCAAGGCTCAGAAGAGCCCACACACTCAGGTCTTAACCCCAGTGTGCTGAAAGTGTCAAAACATGTTTTTCAGCAGAAATAAACATGTTTCTGCAAGTTTGGTCAACCCCATGTAAGTTATGGGGCAGTAACAGCTCACTTTTCAAAACGTGTTTTTCAGCCCGATATAAACACGTTTTTTCAGACAGCTGTATCCCTATGTAACTGCAAGGCTCAGAAGAGCCCACACACTCAGGTCTTAACCCCAGTGTGCTGAAAGTGTCAAAACATGTTTTTCAGCAGAAATAAACATGTTTCTGCAAGTTTGGTCAACCCCATGTAACTTATGGGGCAGTAACAGCTCACTTTTCAAAACGTGTTTTTCAGCCGGAAATAAACACGTTTATTCAGACAGCTGTATCCCTATGTAACTGCAAGGCTCAGAAGAGCCCACACACTCAGGTCTTAACCCCAGTGTGCTGAAAGTGTCAAAACGTGTTTTTCAGCAGAAATAAACATGTTTCTGCAAGTTTGGTCAACCCCATGTAAGTTATGGGGCAGTAACAGCTCACTTTTCAAAACGTGTTTTTCAGCCCGAAATAAACACGTTTTTTCAGACAGCTGTATCCCTATGTAACTGCAAGGCTCAGAAGAGCCCACACACTCAGGTCTTAACACCAGTGTGCTGAAAGTGTAAAAACATGTTTTTCAGCAGAAATAAACATGTTTCTGCAAGTTTGGTCAACCCCATGTAACTTATGGGGCAGTTACTGCTCACTTTTCAAAACGTGTTTTTCAGCCCGATATAAACGCGTTTTTTCAGACAGCTGTATCCCTATGTAACTGCAAGGCTCAGAAGAGCCCACACACTCAGGTCTTAACCCCAGTGTGCTGAAAGTGTCAAAACATGTTTTTCAGCAGAAATATACATGTTTCTGCAAGTTTGGTCAACCCCATGTAACTTATGGGGCAGTAAAAGCTCACTTTTCAAAACGTGTTTTTCAGCCCGAAATAAACGCGTTTTTTCAGACAGCTGTATCCCTATGTAACTGCAAGGCTCAGAAGAGCCCACACACTGAGGTCTTAACCCCAGTGTGCTGAAAGTGTCAAAACGTGTTTTTCAGCAGAAATAAACATGTTTCTGCAAGTTTGGTCAACCCCATGTAAGTTATGGGGCAGTAACAGCTCACTTTTCAAAACGTGTTTTTCAGCCCGAAATAAACACGTTTTTTCAGACAGCTGTATCCCTAAGTAACTGCAAGGCTCAGAAGAACCCACACACTCAGGTATTAACCCCAGTGTGCTGAAAGTGTCAAAACGTGTTTTTCAGCAGAAATAAACATGTTTCTGCAAGTTTGGTCAACCCCATGTAAGTTATGGGGCAGTAACAGCTCACTTTTCAAAACGTGTTTTTCAGCCCGATATAAACACGTTTTTTTCAGACAGCTGTATCCCTATGTAACTGCAAGGCTCAGAAGAGCCCACACACTCAGGTCTTAACCCCAGTGTGCTGAAAGTGTCAAAACATGTTTTTCAGCAGAAATAAACATGTTTCTGCAAGTTTGGTCAACCCCATGTAAGTTATGGGGCAGTAACAGCTCACTTTTCAAAACGTGTTTTTCAGCCCGAAATAAACACGTTTTTTCAGACAGCTGTATCCCTATATAACTGCAAGGCTCAGAAGAGCCCACACACTCAGGTCTTAACCCCAGTGTGCTGAAAGTGTCAAAACATGTTTTTCAGCAGAAATAAACATGTTTCTGCAAGTTTGGTCAACCCCATGTAACTTATGGGGCAGTAACAGCTCACTTTTCAAAACGTGTTTTTCAGCCCGAAATAAACGCGTTTTTTCAGACAGCTGTATCCCTATGTAACTGCAAGGCTCAGAAGAGCCCACACACTCAGGTCTTAACCCCAGTGTGCTGAAAGTGTCAAAACGTGTTTTTCAGCAGAAATAAACATGTTTCTGCAAGTTTGGTCAACCCCATGTAAGTTATGGGGCAGTAACAGCTCACTTTTCAAAACGTGTTTTTCAGCCCGATATAAACACGTTTTTTCAGACAGCTGTATCCCTATGTAACTGCAAGGCTCAGAAGAGCCCACACACTCAGGTCTTAACCCCAGTGTGCTGAAAGTGTCAAAACATGTTTTTCAGCAGAAATAAACATGTTTCTGCAAGTTTGGTTAACCCCATGTAAGTTATGGGGCAGTAACAGCTCACTTTTCAAATCGTGTTTTTCAGCCGGAAATAAACACGTTTTTTCAGACAGCTGTATCCCTATGTAACTGCAAGGCTCAGAAGAGCCCACACACTCAGGTCTTAACCCCAGTGTGCTGAAAGTGTCAAAACATGTTTTTCAGCAGAAATAAACATGTTTCTGCAAGTTTGGTCAACCCCATGTAAGTTATGGGGCAGTAACAGCTCACTTTTCAAAACGTGTTTTTCAGCCGGAAATAAACACGTTTTTTCAGACAGCTGTATCCCTATGTAACTGCAAGGCTCAGAAGAGCCCACACACTCAGGTCTTAACCCCAGTGTGCTGAAAGTGTCAAAACATGTTTTTCAGCAGAAATAAACATGTTTCTGTAAGTTTGGTCAACCCCATGTAAGTTATGGGGCAGTAACAGCTCACTTTTCAAAACGTGTTTTTCAGCCCGAAATAAACACGTTTTTTCAGACAGCTGTATCCCTATGTAACTGCAAGGCTCAGAAGAGCCCACACACTCAGGTCTTAACCCCAGTGTGCTGAAAGTGTCAAAACGTGTTTTTCAGCAGAAATAAACATGTTTCTGCAAGTTTGGTCAACCCCATGTATCTTGTGGGGCAGTAACAGCTCACTTTTCAAAACGTGTTTTTCAGCCCGAAATAAACACGTTTTTTCAGACAGCTGTATCCCTATGTAACTGCAAGGCTCAGAAGAGCCCACACACTCAGGTCTTAACCCCAGTGTGCTGAAAGTGTCAAAACGTGTTTTTCAGCAGAAATAAACATGTTTCTGCAAGTTTGGTCAACCCCATGTATCTTGTGGGGCAGTAACAGCTCACTTTTCAAAACGTGTTTTTCAGCCCGAAATAAACACGTTTTTTCAGACAGCTGTATCCCTATGTAACTGCAAGGCTCAGAAGAGCCCACACACTCAGGTCTTAACCCCAGTGTGCTGAAAGTGTCAAAACGTGTTTTTCAGCAGAAATAAACATGTTTCTGCAAGTTTGGTCAACCCCATGTAAGTTATGGGGCAGTAACAGCTCACTTTTCAAAACGTGTTTTTCAGCCCGAAATAAACACGTTTTTTCAGACAGCTGTATCCCTATGTAACTGCAAGGCTCAGAAGAGCCCACACACTCAGGTCTTAACCCCAGTGTGCTGAAAGTGTCAAAACGTGTTTTTCAGCAGAAATAAACATGTTTCTGCAAGTTTGGTCAACCCCATGTAAGTTATGGGGCAGTAACAGCTCACTTTTCAAAACGTGTTTTTCAGCCCGATATAAACACGTTTTTTCAGACAGCTGTATCCCTATGTAACTGCAAGGCTCAGAAGAGCCCACACACTCAGGTCTTAACCCCAGTGTGCTGAAAGTGTC
This sequence comes from Lepisosteus oculatus, assembly GCF_040954835.1. Taxonomy (NCBI): domain Eukaryota; kingdom Metazoa; phylum Chordata; class Actinopteri; order Semionotiformes; family Lepisosteidae; genus Lepisosteus; species Lepisosteus oculatus. The sequence continues at coordinate 59,553 of NW_027168004.1, forward strand.
AAAACGTGTTTTTCAGCAGAAATAAACATGTTTCTGCAAGTTTGGTCAACCCCATGTAAGTTATGGGGCAGTAACAGCTCACTTTTCAAAACGTGTTTTTCAGCCCGAAATAAACACGTTTTTTCAGACAGCTGTATCCCTATGTAACTGCAAGGCTCAGAAGAGCCCACACACTCAGGTCTTAACCCCAGTGTGCTGAAAGTGTAAAAACATGTTTTTCAGCAGAAATAAACATGTTTCTGCAAGTTTGGTCAACCCCATGTAACTTATGGGGCAGTTACTGCTCACTTTTCAAAACGTGTTTTTCAGCCCGATATAAACGCGTTTTTTCAGACAGCTGTATCCCTATGTAACTGCAAGGCTCAGAAGAGCCCACACACTCAGGTCTTAACCCCAGTGTGCTGAAAGTGTCAAAACATGTTTTTCAGCAGAAATAAACATGTTTCTGCAAGTTTGGTCAACCCCATGTAAGTTATGGGGCAGTAACAGCTCACTTTTCAAAACGTGTTTTTCAGCCCGATATAAACACGTTTTTTCAGACAGCTGTATCCCTATGTAACTGCAAGGCTCAGAAGAGCCCACACACTCAGGTCTTAACCCCAGTGTGCTGAAAGTGTCAAAACATGTTTTTCAGCAGAAATAAACATGTTTCTGCAAGTTTGGTCAACCCCATGTAACTTATGGGGCAGTAACAGCTCACTTTTCAAAACGTGTTTTTCAGCCGGAAATAAACACGTTTATTCAGACAGCTGTATCCCTATGTAACTGCAAGGCTCAGAAGAGCCCACACACTCAGGTCTTAACCCCAGTGTGCTGAAAGTGTCAAAACGTGTTTTTCAGCAGAAATAAACATGTTTCTGCAAGTTTGGTCAACCCCATGTAAGTTATGGGGCAGTAACAGCTCACTTTTCAAAACGTGTTTTTCAGCCCGAAATAAACGCGTTTTTTCAGACAGCTGTATCCCTATGTAACTGCAAGGCTCAGAAGAGCCCACTCACTCAGGTCTTAACCCCAGTGTGCTGAAAGTGTCAAAACGTGTTTTTCAGCAGAAATAAACATGTTTCTGCAAGTTTGGTCAACCCCATGTAAGTTATGGGGCAGTAACAGCTCACTTTTCAAAACGTGTTTTTCAGCCCGAAATAAACACGTTTTTTCAGACAGCTGTATCCCTATGTAACTGCAAGGCTCAGAAGAGCCCACACACTCAGGTCTTAACCCCAGTGTGCTGAAAGTGTCAAAACATGTTTTTCAGCAGAAATATACATGTTTCTGCAAGTTTGGTCAACCCCATGTAACTTATGGGGCAGTAACAGCTCACTTTTCAAAACGTGTTTTTCAGCCCGAAATAAACGCGTTTTTTCAGACAGCTGTATCCCTATGTAACTGCAAGGCTCAGAAGAGCCCACACACTCAGGTCTTAACCCCAGTGTGCTGTAAGTGTCAAAACGTGTTTTTCAGCAGAAATAAACATGTTTCTGCAAGTTTGGTCAACCCCATGTAAGTTATGGGGCAGTAACAGCTCACTTTTCAAAACGTGTTTTTCAGCCCGAAATAAACGCGTTTTTTCAGACAGCTGTATCCCTAAGTAACTGCAAGGCTCAGAAGAACCCACACACTCAGGTATTAACCCCAGTGTGCTGAAAGTGTCAAAACGTGTTTTTCAGCAGAAATAAACATGTTTCTGCAAGTTTGGTCATCCCCATGTAAGTTATGGGGCAGTAACAGCTCACTTTTCAAAACGTGTTTTTCAGCCCGATATAAACACGTTTTTTTCAGACAGCTGTATCCCTATGTAACTGCAAGGCTCAGAAGAGCCCACACACTCAGGTCTTAACCCCAGCGTGCTGAAAGTGTCAAAACATGTTTTTCAGCAGAAATAAACATGTTTCTGCAAGTTTGGTCAACCCCATGTAAGTTATGGGGCAGTAACAGCTCACTTTTCAAAACGTGTTTTTCAGCCCGAAATAAACACGTTTTTTCAGACAGCTGTATCCCTATATAACTGCAAGGCTCAGAAGAGCCCACACACTCAGGTCTTAACCCCAGTGTGCTGAAAGTGTCAAAACATGTTTTTCAGCAGAAATAAACATGTTTCTGCAAGTTTGGTCAACCCCATGTAACTTATGGGGCAGTAACAGCTCACTTTTCAAAACGTGTTTTTCAGCCCGAAATAAACGCGTTTTTTCAGACAGCTGTATCCCTATGTAACTGCAAGGCTCAGAAGAGCCCACACACTCAGGTCTTAACCCCAGTGTGCTGAAAGTGTCAAAACGTGTTTTTCAGCAGAAATAAACATGTTTCTGCAAGTTTGGTCAACCCCATGTAAGTTATGGGGCAGTAACAGCTCACTTTTCAAAACGTGTTTTTCAGCCCGAAATAAACACGTTTTTTCAGACAGCTGTATCCCTATGTAACTGCAAGGCTCAGAAGAGCCCACACACTCAGGTCTTAACCCCAGTGTGCTGAAAGTGTCAAAACATGTTTTTCAGCAGAAATAAACATGTTTCTGCAAGTTTGGTCAACCCCATGTAAGTTATGGGGCAGTAACAGCTCACTTTTCAAAACGTGTTTTTCAGCCCGATATAAACACGTTTTTTCAGACAGCTGTATCCCTATGTAACTGCAAGGCTCAGAAGAGCCCACACACTCAGGTCTTAACCCCAGTGTGCTGAAAGTGTCAAAACATGTTTTTCAGCAGAAATAAACATGTTTCTGCAAGTTTGGTCAACCCCATGTAAGTTATGGGGCAGTAACAGCTCACTTTTCAAAACGTGTTTTTCAGCCGGAAATAAACACGTTTTTTCAGACAGCTGTATCCCTATGTAACTGCAAGGCTCAGAAGAGCCCACACACTCAGGTCTTAACCCCAGTGTGCTGAAAGTGTCAAAACATGTTTTTCAGCAGAAATAAACATGTTTCTGCAAGTTTGGTCAACCCCATGTAAGTTATGGGGCAGTAACAGCTCACTTTTCAAAACGTGTTTTTCAGCCGGAAATAAACACGTTTTTTCAGACAGCTGTATCCCTATGTAACTGCAAGGCTCAGAAGAGCCCACACACTCAGGTCTTAACCCCAGTGTGCTGAAAGTGTCAAAACATGTTTTTCAGCAGAAATAAACATGTTTCTGTAAGTTTGGTCAACCCCATGTAAGTTATGGGGCAGTAACAGCTCACTTTTCAAAACGTGTTTTTCAGCCCGAAATAAACACGTTTTTTCAGACAGCTGTATCCCTATGTAACTGCAAGGCTCAGAAGAGCCCACACACTCAGGTCTTAACCCCAGTGTGCTGAAAGTGTCAAAACATGTTTTTCAGCAGAAATAAACATGTTTCTGCAAGTTTGGTCAACCCCATGTAAGTTATGGGGCAGTAACAGCTCACTTTTCAAAACGTGTTTTTCAGCCCGATATAAACACGTTTTTTCAGACAGCTGTATCCCTATGTAACTGCAAGGCTCAGAAGAGCCCACACACTCAGGTCTTAACCCCAGTGTGCTGAAAGTGTCAAAACATGTTTTTCAGCAGAAATAAACATGTTTCTGCAAGTTTGGTCAACCCCATGTAAGTTATTGGCAGCAACAGCTCACTTTTCAAAACGTGTTTTTCAGCCGGAAATAAACACGTTTTTTCAGACAGCTGTATCCCTATGTAACTGCAAGGCTCAGAAGAGCCCACACACTCAGGTCTTAACCCCAGTGTGCTGAAAGTGTCAAAACATGTTTTTCAGCAGAAATAAACATGTTTCTGTAAGTTTGGTCAACCCCATGTAAGTTATGGGGCAGTAACAGCTCACTTTTCAAAACGTGTTTTTCAGCCCGAAATAAACACGTTTTTTCAGACAGCTGTATCCCTATGTAACTGCAAGGCTCAGAAGAGCCCACACACTCAGGTCTTAACCCCAGTGTGCTGAAAGTGTCAAAACATGTTTTTCAGCAGAAATAAACATGTTTCTGCAAGTTTGGTCAACCCCATGTAAGTTATGGGGCAGTAACAGCTCACTTTTCAAAACGTGTTTTTCAGCCCGATATAAACACGTTTTTTCAGACAGCTGTATCCCTATGTAACTGCAAGGCTCAGAAGAGCCCACACACTCAGGTCTTAACCCCAGTGTGCTGAAAGTGTCAAAACATGTTTTTCAGCAGAAATAAACATGTTTCTGCAAGTTTGGTCAACCCCATGTAAGTTATGGGGCAGTAACAGCTCACTTTTCAAAACGTGTTTTTCAGCCGGAAATAAACACGTTTTTTCAGACAGCTGTATCCCTATGTAACTGCAAGGCTCAGAAGAGCCCACACACTCAGGTCTTAACCCCAGTGTGCTGAAAGTGTCAAAACATGTTTTTCAGCAGAAATAAACATGTTTCTGCAAGTTTGGTCAACCCCATGTAAGTTATGGGGCAGTAACAGCTCACTTTTCAAAACGTGTTTTTCAGCCGGAAATAAACACGTTTTTTCAGACAGCTGTATCCCTATGTAACTGCAAGGCTCAGAAGAGCCCACACACTCAGGTCTTAACCCCAGTGTGCTGAAAGTGTCAAAACATGTTTTTCAGCAGAAATAAACATGTTTCTGTAAGTTTGGTCAACCCCATGTAAGTTATGGGGCAGTAACAGCTCACTTTTCAAAACGTGTTTTTCAGCCCGAAATAAACACGTTTTTTCAGACAGCTGTATCCCTATGTAACTGCAAGGCTCAGAAGAGCCCACACACTCAGGTCTTAACCCCAGTGTGCTGAAAGTGTCAAAACGTGTTTTTCAGCAGAAATAAACATGTTTCTGCAAGTTTGGTCAACCCCATGTATCTTGTGGGGCAGTAACAGCTCACTTTTCAAAACGTGTTTTTCAGCCCGAAATAAACACGTTTTTTCAGACAGCTGTATCCCTATGTAACTGCAAGGCTCAGAAGAGCCCACACACTCAGGTCTTAACCCCAGTGTGCTGAAAGTGTCAAAACATGTTTTTCAGCAGAAATAAACATGTTTCTGCAAGTTTGGTCAACCCCATATAAGTTATGGGGCAGTAACAGCAAACTTTTCAAAACGTGTTTTTCAGCCCGAAATAAACGCGTTTTTTTCAGACAGCTGTATCCCTATGTAACTGCAAGGCTCAGAAGAACCCACACACTCAGGTATTAACCCCAGTGTGCTGAAAGTGTCAAAACATGTTTTTCAGCAGAAATAAACATGTTTCTGCAAGTTTGGTCAACCCCATGTAAGTTATGGGGCAGTAACAGCTCACTTTTCAAAACGTGTTTTTCAGCCCGAAATAAACACGTTTTTTCAGACAGCTGTATCCCTATTTAACTGCAAGGCTCAGAAGAGCCCACACACTCAGGTCTTAACCCCAGTGTGCTGAAAGTGTAAAAACATGTTTTTCAGCAGAAATAAACATGTTTCTGCAAGTTTTGTCAACACCATGTAACTTATGGAGCAGTAACAGCTCACTTTTCAAAACGTGTTTTTCAGCCCGAAATAAACGCGTTTTTTCAGACAGCTGTATCCCTATGTAACTGCAAGGCTCAGAAGAGCCCACACACTCAGGTCTTAACCCCAGTGTGCTGAAAGTGTCAAAACGTGTTTTTCAGCAGAAATAAACATGTTTCTGCAAGTTTGGTCAACCCCATGTAAGTTATGGGGCAGTAACAGCTCACTTTTCAAAACGTGTTTTTCAGCCCGAAATAAACACGTTTTTTCAGACAGCTGTATCCCTATGTAACTGCAAGGTTCAGAAGAGCCCACACACTCAGGTCTTAACCCCAGTGTGCTGAAAGTGTCAAAACATGTTTTTCAGCAGAAATAAACATGTTTCTGCAAGTTTGGTCAACCCCATATAAGTTATGGGGCAGTAACAGCAAACTTTTCAAAACGTGTTTTTCAGCCCGAAATAAACGCGTTTTTTCAGACAGCTGTATCCCTAAGTAACTGCAAGGCTCAGAAGAACCCACACACTCAGGTATTAACCCCAGTGTGCTGAAAGTGTCAAAACGTGTTTTTCAGCAGAAATAAACATGTTTCTGCAAGTTTGGTCAACCCCATGTAACTTATGGGGCAGTAACAGCTCACTTTTCAAAAAGTGTTTTTCAGCCCGAAATAAACGCGTTTTTTCAGACAGCTGTATCCCTATGTAACTGCAAGGCTCAGAAGAGCCCACACACTCAGGTCTTAACCCCAGTGTGCTGAAAGTGTCAAAACGTGTTTTTCAGCAGAAATAAACATGTTTCTGCAAGTTTGGTCAACCCCATGTAAGTTATGGGGCAGTAACAGCTCACTTTTCAAATCGTGTTTTTCAGCCGGAAATAAACACGTTTTTTTAGACAGCTGTATCCCTATGTAACTGCAAGGCTCAGAAGAGCCCACACACTCAGGTCTTAACCCCAGTGTGCTGAAAGTGTCAAAACATGTTTTTCAGCAGAAATAAACATGTTTCTGCAAGTTTGGTCAACCCCATGTAAGTTATGGGGCAGTAACAGCTCACTTTTCAAAACGTGTTTTTCAGCCGGAAATAAACACGTTTTTTCAGACAGCTGTATCCCTATGTAACTGCAAGGCTCAGAAGAGCCCACACACTCAGGTCTTAACCCCAGTGTGCTGAAAGTGTCAAAACATGTTTTTCAGCAGAAATAAACATGTTTCTGTAAGTTTGGTCAACCCCATGTACGTTATGGGGCAGTAACAGCTCACTTTTCAAAACGTGTTTTTCAGCCCGAAATAAACACGTTTTTTCAGACAGCTGTATCCCTATGTAACTGCAAGGCTCAGAAGAGCCCACACACTCAGGTCTTAACCCCAGTGTGCTGAAAGTGTCAAAACGTGTTTTTCAGCAGAAATAAACATGTTTCTGCAAGTTTGGTCAACCCCATGTATCTTGTGGGGCAGTAACAGCTCACTTTTCAAAACGTGTTTTTCAGCCCGAAATAAACACGTTTTTTCAGACAGCTGTATCCCTATGTAACTGCAAGGCTCAGAAGAGCCCACACACTCAGGTCTTAACCCCAGTGTGCTGAAAGTGTCAAAACGTGTTTTTCAGCAGAAATAAACATGTTTCTGCAAGTTTGGTCAACCCCATGTAAGTTATGGGGCAGTAACAGCTCACTTTTCAAAACGTGTTTTTCAGCCCGAAATAAACACGTTTTTTCAGACAGCTGTATCCCTATGTAACTGCAAGGCTCAGAAGAGCCCACACACTCAGGTCTTAACCCCAGTGTGCTGAAAGTGTCAAAACATGTTTTTCAGCAGAAATAAACATGTTTCTGCAAGTTTGGTCAACCCCATGTAAGTTATGGGGCAGTAACAGCTCACTTTTCAAAACGTGTTTTTCAGCCCGATATAAACACGTTTTTTCAGACAGCTGTATCCCTATGTAACTGCAAGGCTCAGAAGAGCCCACACACTCAGGTCTTAACCCCAGTGTGCTGAAAGTGTCAAAACGTGTTTTTCAGCAGAAATAAACATGTTTCTGCAAGTTTGGTCAACCCCATGTAAGTTATGGGGCAGTAACAGCTCACTTTTCAAAACGTGTTTTTCAGCCCGAAATAAACACGTTTTTTCAGACAGCTGTATCCCTATGTAACTGCAAGGCTCAGAAGAGCCCACACACTCAGGTCTTAACCCCAGTGTGCTGAAAGTGTAAAAACATGTTTTTCAGCAGAAATAAACATGTTTCTGCAAGTTTGGTCAACCCCATGTAACTTATGGGGCAGTTACTGCTCACTTTTCAAAACGTGTTTTTCAGCCCGATATAAACGCGTTTTTTCAGACAGCTGTATCCCTATGTAACTGCAAGGCTCAGAAGAGCCCACACACTCAGGTCTTAACCCCAGTGTGCTGAAAGTGTCAAAACATGTTTTTCAGCAGAAATAAACATGTTTCTGCAAGTTTGGTCAACCCCATGTAAGTTATGGGGCAGTAACAGCTCACTTTTCAAAACGTGTTTTTCAGCCCGATATAAACACGTTTTTTCAGACAGCTGTATCCCTATGTAACTGCAAGGCTCAGAAGAGCCCACACACTCAGGTCTTAACCCCAGTGTGCTGAAAGTGTAAAAACATGTTTTTCAGCAGAAATAAACATGTTTCTGCAAGTTTGGTCAACCCCATGTAACTTATGGGGCAGTTACTGCTCACTTTTCAAAACGTGTTTTTCAGCCCGATATAAACGCGTTTTTTCAGACAGCTGTATCCCTATGTAACTGCAAGGCTCAGAAGAGCCCACACACTCAGGTCTTAACCCCAGTGTGCTGAAAGTGTCAAAACATGTTTTTCAGCAGAAATAAACATGTTTCTGCAAGTTTGGTCAACCCCATGTAAGTTATGGGGCAGTAACAGCTCACTTTTCAAAACGTGTTTTTCAGCCCGATATAAACACGTTTTTTCAGACAGCTGTATCCCTATGTAACTGCAAGGCTCAGAAGAGCCCACACACTCAGGTCTTAACCCCAGTGTGCTGAAAGTGTCAAAACATGTTTTTCAGCAGAAATAAACATGTTTCTGCAAGTTTGGTCAACCCCATGTAACTTATGGGGCAGTAACAGCTCACTTTTCAAAACGTGTTTTTCAGCCGGAAATAAACACGTTTATTCAGACAGCTGTATCCCTATGTAACTGCAAGGCTCAGAAGAGCCCACACACTCAGGTCTTAACCCCAGTGTGCTGAAAGTGTCAAAACGTGTTTTTCAGCAGAAATAAACATGTTTCTGCAAGTTTGGTCAACCCCATGTAAGTTATGGGGCAGTAACAGCTCACTTTTCAAAACGTGTTTTTCAGCCCGAAATAAACGCGTTTTTTCAGACAGCTGTATCCCTATGTAACTGCAAGGCTCAGAAGAGCCCACTCACTCAGGTCTTAACCCCAGTGTGCTGAAAGTGTCAAAACGTGTTTTTCAGCAGAAATAAACATGTTTCTGCAAGTTTGGTCAACCCCATGTAAGTTATGGGGCAGTAACAGCTCACTTTTCAAAACGTGTTTTTCAGCCCGAAATAAACACGTTTTTTCAGACAGCTGTATCCCTATGTAACTGCAAGGCTCAGAAGAGCCCACACACTCAGGTCTTAACCCCAGTGTGCTGAAAGTGTCAAAACATGTTTTTCAGCAGAAATATACATGTTTCTGCAAGTTTGGTCAACCCCATGTAACTTATGGGGCAGTAACAGCTCACTTTTCAAAACGTGTTTTTCAGCCCGAAATAAACGCGTTTTTTCAGACAGCTGTATCCCTATGTAACTGCAAGGCTCAGAAGAGCCCACACACTCAGGTCTTAACCCCAGTGTGCTGTAAGTGTCAAAACGTGTTTTTCAGCAGAAATAAACATGTTTCTGCAAGTTTGGTCAACCCCATGTAAGTTATGGGGCAGTAACAGCTCACTTTTCAAAACGTGTTTTTCAGCCCGAAATAAACGCGTTTTTTCAGACAGCTGTATCCCTAAGTAACTGCAAGGCTCAGAAGAACCCACACACTCAGGTATTAACCCCAGTGTGCTGAAAGTGTCAAAACGTGTTTTTCAGCAGAAATAAACATGTTTCTGCAAGTTTGGTCAACCCCATGTAAGTTATGGGGCAGTAACAGCTCACTTTTCAAAACGTGTTTTTCAGCCCGATATAAACACGTTTTTTTCAGACAGCTGTATCCCTATGTAACTGCAAGGCTCAGAAGAGCCCACACACTCAGGTCTTAACCCCAGCGTGCTGAAAGTGTCAAAACATGTTTTTCAGCAGAAATAAACATGTTTCTGCAAGTTTGGTCAACCCCATGTAAGTTATGGGGCAGTAACAGCTCACTTTTCAAAACGTGTTTTTCAGCCCGAAATAAACACGTTTTTTCAGACAGCTGTATCCCTATATAACTGCAAGGCTCAGAAGAGCCCACACACTCAGGTCTTAACCCCAGTGTGCTGAAAGTGTCAAAACATGTTTTTCAGCAGAAATAAACATGTTTCTGCAAGTTTGGTCAACCCCATGTAACTTATGGGGCAGTAACAGCTCACTTTTCAAAACGTGTTTTTCAGCCCGAAATAAACGCGTTTTTTCAGACAGCTGTATCCCTATGTAACTGCAAGGCTCAGAAGAGCCCACACACTCAGGTCTTAACCCCAGTGTGCTGAAAGTGTCAAAACGTGTTTTTCAGCAGAAATAAACATGTTTCTGCAAGTTTGGTCAACCCCATGTAAGTTATGGGGCAGTAACAGCTCACTTTTCAAAACGTGTTTTTCAGCCCGAAATAAACACGTTTTTTCAGACAGCTGTATCCCTATGTAACTGCAAGGCTCAGAAGAGCCCACACACTCAGGTCTTAACCCCAGTGTGCTGAAAGTGTCAAAACATGTTTTTCAGCAGAAATAAACATGTTTCTGCAAGTTTGGTCAACCCCATGTAAGTTATGGGGCAGTAACAGCTCACTTTTCAAAACGTGTTTTTCAGCCCGATATAAACACGTTTTTTCAGACAGCTGTATCCCTATGTAACTGCAAGGCTCAGAAGAGCCCACACACTCAGGTCTTAACCCCAGTGTGCTGAAAGTGTCAAAACATGTTTTTCAGCAGAAATAAACATGTTTCTGCAAGTTTGGTCAACCCCATGTAAGTTATGGGGCAGTAACAGCTCACTTTTCAAAACGTGTTTTTCAGCCGGAAATAAACACGTTTTTTCAGACAGCTGTATCCCTATGTAACTGCAAGGCTCAGAAGAGCCCACACACTCAGGTCTTAACCCCAGTGTGCTGAAAGTGTCAAAACATGTTTTTCAGCAGAAATAAACATGTTTCTGCAAGTTTGGTCAACCCCATGTAAGTTATGGGGCAGTAACAGCTCACTTTTCAAAACGTGTTTTTCAGCCGGAAATAAACACGTTTTTTCAGACAGCTGTATCCCTATGTAACTGCAAGGCTCAGAAGAGCCCACACACTCAGGTCTTAACCCCAGTGTGCTGAAAGTGTCAAAACATGTTTTTCAGCAGAAATAAACATGTTTCTGTAAGTTTGGTCAACCCCATGTAAGTTATGGGGCAGTAACAGCTCACTTTTCAAAACGTGTTTTTCAGCCCGAAATAAACACGTTTTTTCAGACAGCTGTATCCCTATGTAACTGCAAGGCTCAGAAGAGCCCACACACTCAGGTCTTAACCCCAGTGTGCTGAAAGTGTCAAAACATGTTTTTCAGCAGAAATAAACATGTTTCTGCAAGTTTGGTCAACCCCATGTAAGTTATGGGGCAGTAACAGCTCACTTTTCAAAACGTGTTTTTCAGCCCGATATAAACACGTTTTTTCAGACAGCTGTATCCCTATGTAACTGCAAGGCTCAGAAGAGCCCACACACTCAGGTCTTAACCCCAGTGTGCTGAAAGTGTCAAAACATGTTTTTCAGCAGAAATAAACATGTTTCTGCAAGTTTGGTCAACCCCATGTAAGTTATGGGGCAGCAACAGCTCACTTTTCAAAACGTGTTTTTCAGCCGGAAATAAACACGTTTTTTCAGACAGCTGTATCCCTATGTAACTGCAAGGCTCAGAAGAGCCCACACACTCAGGTCTTAACCCCAGTGTGCTGAAAGTGTCAAAACATGTTTTTCAGCAGAAATAAACATGTTTCTGTAAGTTTGGTCAAACCCCATGTAAGTTATGGGGCAGTAACAGCTCACTTTTCAAAACGTGTTTTTCAGCCCGAAATAAACACGTTTTTTCAGACAGCTGTATCCTATGTAACTGCAAGGCTCAGAAGAGCCCACACACTCAGGTCTTAACCCCAGTGTGCTGAAAGTGTCAAAACATGTTTTTCAGCAGAAATAAACATGTTTCTGCAAGTTTGGTCAACCCCATGTAAGTTATGGGGCAGTAACAGCTCACTTTTCAAAACGTGTTTTTCAGCCCGATATAAACACGTTTTTCAGACAGCTGTATCCCTATGTAACTGCAAGGCTCAGAAGAGCCCACACACTCAGGTCTTAACCCCAGTGTGCTGAAAGTGTCAAAACATGTTTTTCAGCAGAAATAAACATGTTTCTGCAAGTTTGGTCAACCCCATGTAAGTTATGGGCAGTAACAGCTCACTTTTCAAAACGTGTTTTTCAGCCGGAAATAAACACGTTTTTTCAGACAGCTGTATCCCTATGTAACTGCAAGGCTCAGAAGAGCCCACACACTCAGGTCTTAACCCCAGTGTGCTGAAAGTGTCAAAACATGTTTTTCAGCAGAAATAAACATGTTTCTGTAAGTTTGGTCAACCCCATGTAAGTTATGGGGCAGTAACAGCTCACTTTTCAAAACGTGTTTTTCAGCCCGAAATAAACACGTTTTTTCAGACAGCTGTATCCCTATGTAACTGCAAGGCTCAGAAGAGCCCACACACTCAGGTCTTACCCCAGTGTGCTGAAAGTGTCAAAACGTGTTTTTCAGCAGAAATAAACGTTTCTGCAAGTTTGGTCAACCCCATGTATCTTGTGGGGCAGTAACAGCTCACTTTTCAAAACGTGTTTTTCAGCCCGAAATAAACAAGTTTTTTCAGACAGCTGTATCCCTATGTAACTGCAAGGCTCAGAAGAGCCCACACACTCAGGTCTTAACCCCAGTGTGCTGAAAGTGTCAAAACGTGTTTTTCAGCAGAAATAAACATGTTTCTGCAAGTTTGGTCAACCCCATGTATCTTGTGGGGCAGTAACAGCTCACTTTTCAAAACGTGTTTTTCAGCCCGAAATAAACACGTTTTTTCAGACAGCTGTATCCCTATGTAACTGCAAGGCTCAGAAGAGCCCACACACTCAGGTCTTAACCCCAGTGTGCTGAAAGTGTCAAAACATGTTTTTCAGCAGAAATAAACATGTTTCTGCAAGTTTGGTCAACCCCATATAAGTTATGGGGCAGTAACAGCAAACTTTTCAAAACGTGTTTTTCAGCCCGAAATAAACGCGTTTTTTCAGACAGCTGTATCCCTATGTAACTGCAAGGCTCAGAAGAACCCACACACTCAGGTATTAACCCCAGTGTGCTGAAAGTGTCAAAACATGTTTTTCAGCAGAAATAAACATGTTTCTGCAAGTTTGGTCAACCCCATGTAAGTTATGGGGCAGTAACAGCTCACTTTTCAAAACGTGTTTTTCAGCCCGAAATAAACACGTTTTTTCAGACAGCTGTATCCCTATTTAACTGCAAGGCTCAGAAGAGCCCACACACTCAGGTCTTAACCCCAGTGTGCTGAAAGTGTAAAAACATGTTTTTCAGCAGAAATAAACATGTTTCTGCAAGTTTTGTCAACACCATGTAACTTATGGAGCAGTAACAGCTCACTTTTCAAAACGTGTTTTTCAGCCCGAAATAAACGCGTTTTTTCAGACAGCTGTATCCCTATGTAACTGCAAGGCTCAGAAGAGCCCACACACTCAGGTCTTAACCCCAGTGTGCTGAAAGTGTCAAAACGTGTTTTTCAGCAGAAATAAACATGTTTCTGCAAGTTTGGTCAACCCCATGTAAGTTATGGGGCAGTAACAGCTCACTTTTCAAAACGTGTTTTTCAGCCCGAAATAAACACGTTTTTTCAGACAGCTGTATCCCTATGTAACTGCAAGGTTCAGAAGAGCCCACACACTCAGGTCTTAACCCCAGTGTGCTGAAAGTGTCAAAACATGTTTTTCAGCAGAAATAACATGTTTCTGCAAGTTTGGTCAACCCCATATAAGTTATGGGGCAGTAACAGCAAACTTTTCAAAACGTGTTTTTCAGCCCGAAATAAACGCGTTTTTCAGACAGCTGTATCCCTAAGTAACTGCAAGGCTCAGAAGAACCCACACACTCAGGTATTAACCCAGTGTGCTGAAAGTGTCAAAACGTGTTTTTCAGCAGAAATAAACATGTTTCTGCAAGTTTGGTCAACCCCATGTAACTTATGGGGCAGTAACAGCTCACTTTTCAAAACGTGTTTTTCAGCCCGAAATAAACGCGTTTTTTCAGACAGCTGTATCCCTATGTAACTGCAAGGCTCAGAAGAGCCCACACACTCAGGTCTTAACCCCAGTGTGCTGAAAGTGTCAAAACGTGTTTTTCAGCAGAAATAAACATGTTTCTGCAAGTTTGGTCAACCCCATGTAAGTTATGGGGCAGTAACAGCTCACTTTCAAAACGTGTTTTTCAGCCCGAAATAAACGCGTTTTTTCAGACAGCTGTATCCCTATGTAACTGCAAGGCTCAGAAGAGCCCACACACTCAGGTCTTAACCCCAGTGTGCTGAAAGTGTCAAAACATGTTTTTCAGCAGAAATAAACATGTTTCTGCAAGTTTGGTTAACCCCATGTAAGTTATGGGGCAGTAACAGCTCACTTTTCAAATCGTGTTTTTCAGCCGGAAATAAACACGTTTTTTTAGACAGCTGTATCCCTATGTAACTGCAAGGCTCAGAAGAGCCCACACACTCAGGTCTTAACCCCAGTGTGCTGAAAGTGTCAAAACATGTTTTTCAGCAGAAATAAACATGTTTCTGCAAGTTTGGTCAACCCCATGTAAGTTATGGGGCAGTAACAGCTCACTTTTCAAAACGTGTTTTTCAGCCCGAAATAAACACGTTTTTTCAGACAGCTGTATCCCTATGTAACTGCAAGGCTCAGAAGAGCCCACACACTCAGGTCTTAACCCCAGTGTGCTGAAAGTGTCAAAACATGTTTTTCAGCAGAAATAAACATGTTTCTGCAAGTTTGGTCAACCCCATGTAAGTTATGGGGCAGTAACAGCTCACTTTTCAAAACGTGTTTTTCAGCCCGATATAAACACGTTTTTTCAGACAGCTGTATCCCTATGTAACTGCAAGGCTCAGAAGAGCCCACACACTCAGGTCTTAACCCCAGTGTGCTGAAAGTGTCAAAACATGTTTTTCAGCAGAAATAAACATGTTTCTGCAAGTTTGGTCAACCCCATGTAAGTTATGGGGCAGTAACAGCTCACTTTTCAAAACGTGTTTTTCAGCCGGAAATAAACACGTTTTTCAGACAGCTGTATCCCTATGTAACTGCAAGGCTCAGAAGAGCCCACACACTCAGGTCTTAACCCCAGTGTGCTGAAAGTGTCAAAACATGTTTTTCAGCAGAAATAAACATGTTTCTGCAAGTTTGGTCAACCCCATGTAAGTTATGGGGCAGTAACAGCTCACTTTTCAAAACGTGTTTTTCAGCCGGAAATAAACACGTTTTTTCAGACAGCTGTATCCCTATGTAACTGCAAGGCTCAGAAGAGCCCACACACTCAGGTCTTAACCCCAGTGTGCTGAAAGTGTCAAAACATGTTTTTCAGCAGAAATAAACATGTTTCTGTAAGTTTGGTCAACCCCATGTAAGTTATGGGGCAGTAACAGCTCACTTTTCAAAACGTGTTTTTCAGCCCGAAATAAACACGTTTTTTCAGACAGCTGTATCCCTATGTAACTGCAAGGCTCAGAAGAGCCCACACACTCAGGTCTTAACCCCAGTGTGCTGAAAGTGTCAAAACGTGTTTTTCAGCAGAAATAAACGTTTCTGCAAGTTTGGTCAACCCCATGTATCTTGTGGGGCAGTAACAGCTCACTTTTCAAAACGTGTTTTTCAGCCCGAAATAAACACGTTTTTTCAGACAGCTGTATCCCTATGTAACTGCAAGGCTCAGAAGAGCCCACACATCAGGTCTTAACCCCAGTGTGCTGAAAGTGTCAAAACGTGTTTTTCAGCAGAAATAAACATGTTTCTGCAAGTTTGGTCAACCCCATGTATCTTGTGGGGCAGTAACAGCTCACTTTTCAAAACGTGTTTTTCAGCCCGAAATAAACACGTTTTTTCAGACAGCTGTATCCCTATGTAACTGCAAGGCTCAGAAGAGCCCACACACTCAGGTCTTAACCCCAGTGTGCTGAAAGTGTCAAAACATGTTTTTCAGCAGAAATAAACATGTTTCTGCAAGTTTGGTCAACCCCATATAAGTTATGGGGCAGTAACAGCAAACTTTTCAAAACGTGTTTTTCAGCCCGAAATAAACGCGTTTTTTTCAGACAGCTGTATCCCTATGTAACTGCAAGGCTCAGAAGAACCCACACACTCAGGTATTAACCCCAGTGTGCTGAAAGTGTCAAAACATGTTTTTCAGCAGAAATAAACATGTTTCTGCAAGTTTGGTCAACCCCATGTAAGTTATGGGGCAGTAACAGCTCACTTTTCAAAACGTGTTTTTCAGCCCGAAATAAACACGTTTTTTCAGACAGCTGTATCCCTATTTAACTGCAAGGCTCAGAAGAGCCCACACACTCAGGTCTTAACCCCAGTGTGCTGAAAGTGTAAAAACATGTTTTTCAGCAGAAATAAACATGTTTCTGCAAGTTTTGTCAACACCATGTAACTTATGGAGCAGTAACAGCTCACTTTTCAAAACGTGTTTTTCAGCCCGAAATAAACGCGTTTTTCAGACAGCTGTATCCCTATGTAACTGCAAGGCTCAGAAGAGCCCACACACTCAGGTCTTAACCCCAGTGTGCTGAAGTGTCAAAACGTGTTTTTCAGCAGAAATAAACATGTTTCTGCAAGTTTGGTCAACCCCATGTAAGTTATGGGGCAGTAACAGCTCACTTTTCAAAACGTGTTTTTCAGCCCGAAATAAACACGTTTTTTCAGACAGCTGTATCCCTATGTAACTGCAAGGTTCAGAAGAGCCCACACACTCAGGTCTTAACCCCAGTGT
This sequence comes from Lepisosteus oculatus, assembly GCF_040954835.1. NCBI lineage: Eukaryota > Metazoa > Chordata > Actinopteri > Semionotiformes > Lepisosteidae > Lepisosteus > Lepisosteus oculatus. Next base: position 76,215 of record NW_027168004.1, read on the forward strand.
GCTGAAAGTGTCAAAACATGTTTTTCAGCAGAAATAAACATGTTTCTGCAAGTTTGGTCAACCCCATATAAGTTATGGGGCAGTAACAGCAAACTTTTCAAAACGTGTTTTTCAGCCCGAAATAAACGCGTTTTTTCAGACAGCTGTATCCCTAAGTAACTGCAAGGCTCAGAAGAACCCACACACTCAGGTATTAACCCCAGTGTGCTGAAAGTGTCAAAACGTGTTTTTCAGCAGAAATAAACATGTTTCTGCAAGTTTGGTCAACCCCATGTAACTTATGGGGCAGTAACAGCTCACTTTTCAAAACGTGTTTTTCAGCCCGAAATAAACGCGTTTTTTCAGACAGCTGTATCCCTATGTAACTGCAAGGCTCAGAAGAGCCCACACACTCAGGTCTTAACCACAGTGTGCTGAAAGTGTCAAAACGTGTTTTTCAGCAGAAATAAACATGTTTCTGCAAGTTTGGTCAACCCCATGTAAGTTATGGGGCAGTAACAGCTCACTTTTCAAAACGTGTTTTTCAGCCCGAAATAAACGCGTTTTTTCAGACAGCTGTATCCCTATGTAACTGCAAGGCTCAGAAGAGCCCACACACTCAGGTCTTAACCCCAGTGTGCTGAAAGTGTCAAAACATGTTTTTCAGCAGAAATAAACATGTTTCTGCAAGTTTGGTTAACCCCATGTAAGTTATGGGGCAGTAACAGCTCACTTTTCAAATCGTGTTTTTCAGCCGGAAATAAACACGTTTTTTTAGACAGCTGTATCCCTATGTAACTGCAAGGCTCAGAAGAGCCCACACACTCAGGTCTTAACCCCAGTGTGCTGAAAGTGTCAAAACATGTTTTTCAGCAGAAATAAACATGTTTCTGCAAGTTTGGTCAACCCCATGTAAGTTATGGGGCAGTAACAGCTCACTTTTCAAAACGTGTTTTTCAGCCGGAAATAAACACGTTTTTTCAGACAGCTGTATCCCTATGTAACTGCAAGGCTCAGAAGAGCCCACACACTCAGGTCTTAACCCCAGTGTGCTGAAAGTGTCAAAACATGTTTTTCAGCAGAAATAAACATGTTTCTGTAAGTTTGGTCAACCCCATGTACGTTATGGGCAGTAACAGCTCACTTTTCAAAACGTGTTTTTCAGCCCGAAATAAACACGTTTTTTCAGACAGCTGTATCCCTATGTAACTGCAAGGCTCAGAAGAGCCCACACACTCAGGTCTTAACCCCAGTGTGCTGAAAGTGTCAAAACGTGTTTTTCAGCAGAAATAAACATGTTTCTGCAAGTTTGGTCAACCCCATGTATCTTGTGGGGCAGTAACAGCTCACTTTTCAAAACGTGTTTTCAGCCCGAAATAAACACGTTTTTTCAGACAGCTGTATCCCTATGTAATGCAAGGCTCAGAAGAGCCCACACACTCAGGTCTTAACCCCAGTGTGCTGAAAGTGTCAAAACGTGTTTTTCAGCAGAAATAAACATGTTTCTGCAAGTTTGGTCAACCCCATGTAAGTTATGGGGCAGTAACAGCTCACTTTTCAAAACGTGTTTTTCAGCCCGAAATAACACGTTTTTTCAGACAGCTGTATCCCTATGTAACTGCAAGGCTCAGAAGAGCCCACACACTCAGGTCTTAACCCCAGTGTGCTGAAAGTGTCAAAACATGTTTTTCAGCAGAAATAAACATGTTTCTGCAAGTTTGGTCAACCCCATGTAAGTTATGGGGCAGTAACAGCTCACTTTTCAAAACGTGTTTTTCAGCCCGATATAAACACGTTTTTTCAGACAGCTGTATCCCTATGTAACTGCAAGGCTCAGAAGAGCCCACACACTCAGGTCTTAACCCCAGTGTGCTGAAAGTGTCAAAACGTGTTTTTCAGCAGAAATAAACATGTTTCTGCAAGTTTGGTCAACCCCATGTAAGTTATGGGGCAGTAACAGCTCACTTTTCAAAACGTGTTTTTCAGCCCGAAATAAACACGTTTTTTCAGACAGCTGTATCCCTATGTAACTGCAAGGCTCAGAAGAGCCCACACACTCAGGTCTTAACCCCAGTGTGCTGAAAGTGTAAAAACATGTTTTTCAGCAGAAATAAACATGTTTCTGCAAGTTTGGTCAACCCCATGTAACTTATGGGCAGTTACTGCTCACTTTTCAAAACGTGTTTTTCAGCCCGATATAAACGCGTTTTTCAGACAGCTGTATCCCCTATGTAACTGCAAGGCTCAGAAGAGCCCACACACTCAGGTCTTAACCCCAGTGTGCTGAAAGTGTCAAAACATGTTTTTCACAGAAATAAACATGTTTCTGCAAGTTTGGTCAACCCCATGTAAGTTATGGGGCAGTAACAGCTCACTTTTCAAAACGTGTTTTTCAGCCCGATATAAACACGTTTTTTCAGACAGCTGTATCCCTATGTAACTGCAAGGCTCAGAAGAGCCCACACACTCAGGTCTTAACCCCAGTGTGCTGAAAGTGTCAAAACATGTTTTTCAGCAGAAATAAACATGTTTCTGCAAGTTTGGTCAACCCCAAGTAACTTATGGGCAGTAACAGCTCACTTTTCAAAACGTGTTTT
>NW_027168005.1:0-78708 GCF_040954835.1 Lepisosteus oculatus
AAAAAACGCGTTTATTTCGGGCTGAAAAACACGTTTTGAAAAAAGTGCTGTTACTGCCCCATAACTGACATGGGGTTGACCAAACTTGCAGAAACATGTTTATTTCTGCTGAAAAACATGTTTTGACACTTTCTGCACACTGGGGTTAAGAGCAGAATGTGTGGGCTCTTCTGAGCTTGCAGTTACTTAGGGATTCAGTTGTCTGAAAAAACGCGTTTATTTCGGTCTGAAAAACACGTTTTGAAAAGTGTACTGTAACTGCCCCATAACTTACATGGGGATGACCAAACTTGCAGAAACATGTTTATTTCTGCTGAAAAACACGTTTTGACACTTTCTGCACACTGGGGTTAAGAGCAGAGTGTGTGGGCTCTTCTGAGCCTTGCAGTTACATAGGCATTCAGTTGTCTGAAAAAACGCGTTTATTTCGGGCTGAAAAACACGTTTTGAAAAGTGTACTGTAACTGCCCCATAACTTACATGGGGATGACCAAACTTGCAGAAACATGTTTATTTCTGCTGAAAAACACGTTTTGACACTTTCTGCACACTGGGGTTCAGAGCAGAGTGTGTGGGCTCTTCTGAGCCTTGCAGTTACATACGGATTCAGTTTTCTGAAAAAACGCGTTTATTTCGGGCTGAAAAACACGTTTTGAAAAGTGTACTGTAACTGCCCCATAACTTAAATGGGGATGACCAAACTTCCAGAAACATGTTTATTTCTGCTGAAAAACATGTTTTGACACTTTCTGCACACTGGGGTTAAGAGCAGAGTGTGTGGGCTCTTCTGAGCCTTGCAGTTACATAGGGATTCAGTTGTCTGAAAAAACGCGTTTATTTCGGGCTGAAAAACACGTTTTGAAAAAAGTGCTGTTACTGTCCAATAACTTACATGGGGTTGACCAAACTTGCAGAAACATGTTTATTTCTGCTGAAAAACATGTTTTGACACTTTCTGCACACTGGGGTTAAGAGCTGAGTGTGTGGGCTCTTCTGAGCTTGCAGTTACTTAGGGATTCAGTTGTCTGAAAAAACGTGTTTATTTCGGGCTGAAAAACACGTTTTGAAAAGTGTACTGTAACTGCCCCATAACTTACATGGGGTTGACCAAACTTGCAGAAACATGTTTATGTCTGCTGAAAAACACGTTTTGACACTTTCTGCACACTGGGGTTAAGAGCAGTGTGTGTGGGCTCTTCTGAGCCTTGCAGTTACATACGGATTCAGTTGTCTGAAAAAACGCGTTTATTTCGGGCTGAAAAACACGTTTTGAAAAGTGTACTGTAACTGCCCCATAACTTACATGGGGTTGACCAAACTTGCAGAAACATGTTTATTTCTGCTGAAAAACACGTTTTGACACTTTCTGCACACTGGGGTTAAGAGCTGAGTGTGTGGGCTCTTCTGAGCTTGCAGTTACATAGGGATTCAGTTGTCTGAAAAAACGTGTTTATTTCGGGCTGAAAAACACGTTTTGAAAAGTGTACTGTAACTGCCCCATAACTTACATGGGGTTGACCAAACTTGCAGAAACATGTTTATTTCTGCTGAAAAACACGTTTTGACACTTTCTGCACACTGGGGTTAAGAGCAGAGTGTGTGGGCTCTTCTGAGCCTTGCAGTTACATAGGGATTCAGTTGTCTGAAAAAACGCGTTTATTTCGGGCTGAAAAACACGTTTTGAAAAAAGTGCTGTTACTGCCCCATAACTTACATGGGGTTGACCAAACTTGCAGAAACATGTTTATTTCTGTTGAAAAGCACGTTTTGACACCTTCTGCACACTGGGGTTAAGAGCAGTGTGTGTGGGCTCTTCTGAGCCTTGCAGTTACATACGGATTCAGTTGTCTGAAAAAACGCGTTTATTTCGGGCTGAAATACACGTTTTGAAAAAAGTGCTGTTACTGCCCCATAACTGACATGGGGTTGACCAAACTTGCAGAAACATGTTTATTTCTGCTGAAAAGCACGTTTTGACACTTTCTGCACACTGGGCTTAAGAGCAGAGTGTGTGGGCTCTTCTGAGCCTTGCAGTTACATAGGGATTCAGTTGTCTGAAAAAACGCGTTTATTTCGGGCTGAAAAACACGTTTTGAAAACAGTGCTGTTACTGCCCCATAACTGACATGGGGTTGACCAAACTTGCAGAAACATGTTTATTTCTGCTGAAAAGCACGTTTTGACACTTTCTGCACACTGGGGCTAAGAGCAGAGTGTGTGGGCTCTTCTGAGCCTTGCAGTTACATAAGGATTCAGTTGTCTGAAAAAACGCGTTTATTTCGGGCTGAAAAACACGTTTTGAAAAGTGTACTGTAACTGCCCCATAACTTACATGGGGATGACCAAACTTGCAGAAACATGTTTATTTCTGCTGAAAAACACGTTTTGACACTTTCTGCACACTGGGGTTAAGAGCAGAGTGTGTGGGCTCTTCTGAGCCTTGCAGTTACATACGGATTCAGTTTTCTGAAAAAACGCGTTTATTTCGGGCTGAAAAACACGTTTTGAAAAGTGTACTGTAACTGCCCCATAACTTAAATGGGGATGACCAAACTTCCAGAAACATGTTTATTTCTGCTGAAAAACATGTTTTGACACTTTCTGCACACTGGGGTTAAGAGCAGAGTGTGTGGGCTCTTCTGAGCCTTGCAGTTACATACGGATTCAGTTGTCTGAAAAAACGCGTTTATTTCGGGCTGAAAAACACGTTTTGAAAAAAGTGCTGTTACTGTCCAATAACTTACATGGGGTTGACCAAACTTGCAGAAACATGTTTATTTCTGCTGAAAAACATGTTTTGACACTTTCTGCACACTGGGGTTAAGAGCTGAGTGTGTGGGCTCTTCTGAGCTTGCAGTTACATAGGGATTCAGATGTCTGAAAAAACGTGTTTATTTCGGGCTGAAAAACACGTTTTGAAAAGTGTACTGTAACTGCCCCATAACTTACATGGGGTTGACCAAACTTGCAGAAACATGTTTATGTCTGCTGAAAAACACGTTTTGACACTTTCTGCACACTGGGGTTAAGAGCAGTGTGTGTGGGCTCTTTTGAGCTTTGCAGTTACATAGGGATTCAGTTGTCTGAAAAAACGCGTTTATTTCGGGCTGAAAAACACGTTTTGAAAAGTGTACTGTAACTGCCCCATAACTTACATGGGGTTGACCAAACTTGCAGAAACATGTTTATTTCTGCTGAAAAACACGTTTTGACACTTTCTGCACACTGGGGTTAAGAGCTGAGTGTGTGGGCTCTTCTGAGCTTGCAGTTAAATAGGGATTCAGTTGTCTGAAAAAACGTGTTTATTTCGGGCTGAAAAACACGTTTTGAAAAGTGTACTGTAACTGCCCCATAACTTACATGGGGTTGACCAAACTTGCAGAAACATGTTTATTTCTGCTGAAAAACACGTTTTGACACTTTCTGCACACTGGGGTTAAGAGCAGAGTGTGTGGGCTCTTCTGAGCCTTGCAGTTACATAGGCATTCAGTTGTCTGAAAAAACGCGTTTATTTCGGGCTGAAAAACACGTTTTGAAAAAAGTGCTGTTACTGCCCCATAACTGACATGGGGTTGACCAAACTTGCAGAAACATGTTTATTTCTGCTGAAAAGCACGTTTTGACACTTTCTGCACACTGGGGCTAAGAGCAGAGTGTGTGGGCTCTTCTGAGCCTTGCAGTTACATAAGGATTCAGTTGTCTGAAAAAACGCGTTTATTTCGGGCTGAAAAACACGTTTTGAAAAGTGTACTATAACTGCCCCATAACTTACATGGGATGACCAAACTTGCAGAAACATGTTTATTTCTGCTGAAAAACACGTTTTGACACTTTCTGCACACTGGGGTTAAGAGCAGAGTGTGTGGGCTCTTCTGAGCTTTGCAGTTACATAGGGATTCAGTTGTCTGAAAAAACGCGTTTATTTCGTGCTGAAAAACACGTTTTGAAAAAAGTGCTGTTACTGCCCCATAACTGACATGGGGTTGACCAAACTTGCAGAAACATGTTTATTTCTGCTGAAAAACACGTTTTGACACTTTCTGCACACTGGGGTTAAGAGCAGAGTGTGTGGGCTCTTCTGAGCCTTGTAGTTACATAGGGATTCAGTTGTCTGAAAAAACGCGTTTATTTCGGGCTGAAAAACACGTTTTGAAAAGTGTACTGTAACTGCCCCATAACTTACATGGGGTTGACCAAACTTGCAGAAACATGTTTATTTCTGCTGAAAAACACGTCTTGACACTTTCTGCACACTGGGGTTAAGAGCAGAGTGTGTGGGCTCTTCTGAGCCTTGCAGTTACATAGGGATTCAGTTGTCTGAAAAAACGCGTTTATTTCGGGCTGAAAAACACGTTTTGAAAAAAGTGCTGTTACTGCCCCATAACTGACATGGGGTTGACCAAACTTGCAGAAACATGTTTATTTCTGCTGAAAAACATGTTTTGACACTTTCTGCACACTGGGGTTAAGAGCAGAGTGTTTGGGCTCTTCTGAGCTTGCAGTTACATAGGGATTCAGTTGTCTGAAATAACGTGTTTATTTCAGGCTGAAAAACACGTTTTGAAAAGTGTACTGTAACTGCCCCATAACTTACATGGGGTTGACCAAACTTGCAGAAACATGTTTGTTTCTGCTGAAAAACACGTTTTGACACTTTCTGCACACTGGGGTTAAGAGCAGAGTGTGTGGGCTCTTCTGAGCCTTGCAGTTACATAGGGATTCAGTTGTCTGAAAAAACGCGTTTATTTCGGGCTGAAAAACACGTTTTGAAAAAAGTGCTGTTACTGCCCCATAACTTACATGGGGTTGACCAAACTTGCAGAAACATGTTTATTTCTGCTGAAAAACATGTTTTGACACTTTCTGCACACTGGGGTTAAGAGCAGAGTGTGTGGGCTCTTCTGAGCCTTGCAGTTACATAGCGATTCAGTTGTCTGAAAAAACGCGTTTATTTCGGGCTGAAAAACACGTTTTGAAAAAGTGCTGTTACTGCCCCATAACTGACATGGGGTTGACCAAACTTGCAGAAACATGTTTATTTCTGCTGAAAAGCACGTTTTGACACTTTCTGCACACTGGGGCTAAGAGCAGAGTGTGTGGGCTCTTCTGAGCCTTGCAGTTACATAGGCATTCAGTTGTCTGAAAAAACGCGTTTATTTCGGGCTGAAAAACACGTTTTGAAAAAAGTGCTGTTACTGTCCAATAACTTACATGGGGTTGACCAAACTTGCAGAAACATGTTTATTTCTGCTGAAAAACATGTTTTGACACTTTCTGCACACTGGGGTTAAGAGCTGAGTGTGTGGGCTCTTCTGAGCTTGCAGTTACATAGGGATTCAGTTGTCTGAAAAAACGCGTTTATTTCGGGCTGAAAAACACGTTTTGAAAAGTGTACTATAACTGCCCCATAACTTACATGGGTTTGACCAAACTTGCAGAAACATGTTTATGTCTGCTGAAAAACACGTTTTGACACTTTCTGCACACTGGGGTTAAGAGCAGAGTGTGTGGGCTCTTCTGAGCCTTGCAGTTACATAGGCATTCAGTTGTCTGAAAAAACGCGTTTATTTCGGGCTGAAAAACACGTTTTGAAAAAAGTGCTGTTACTGTCCAATAACTTACATGGGGTTGACCAAACTTGCAGAAACATGTTTATTTCTGCTGAAAAACATGTTTTGACACTTTCTGCACACTGGGGTTAAGAGCTGAGTGTGTGGGCTCTTCTGAGCTTGCAGTTACATAGGGATTCAGTTGTCTGAAAAAACGCGTTTATTTCGGGCTGAAAAACACGTTTTGAAAAGTGTACTATAACTGCCCCATAACTTACATGGGTTTGACCAAACTTGCAGAAACATGTTTATGTCTGCTGAAAAACACGTTTTGACACTTTCTGCACACTGGGGTTAAGAGCAGAGTGTGTGGGCTCTTCTGAGCTTTGCAGTTACATAGGGATTCAGTTGTCTGAAAAAACGCGTTTATTTCGTGCTGAAAAACACGTTTTGAAAAAAGTGCTGTTACTGCCCCATAACTGACATGGGGTTGACCAAACTTGCAGAAACATGTTTATTTCTGCTGAAAAACATGTTTTGACACTTTCTGCACACTGGGGTTAAGAGCAGAGTGTTTGGGCTCTTCTGAGCTTGCAGTTACATAGGGATTCAGTTGTCTGAAATAACGTGTTTATTTCAGGCTGAAAAACACGTTTTGAAAAGTGTACTGTAACTGCCCCATAACTTACATGGGGTTGACCAAACTTGCAGAAACATGTTTGTTTCTGCTGAAAAACACGTTTTGACACTTTCTGCACACTGGGGTTAAGAGCAGAGTGTGTGGGCTCTTCTGAGCCTTGCAGTTACATAGGGATTCAGTTGTCTGAAAAAACGCGTTTATTTCGGGCTGAAAAACACGTTTTGAAAAAAGTGCTGTTACTGCCCCATAACTTACATGGGGTTGACCAAACTTGCAGAAACATGTTTATTTCTGCTGAAAAACATGTTTTGACACTTTCTGCACACTGGGGTTAAGAGCAGAGTGTGTGGGCTCTTCTGAGCCTTGCAGTTACATAGCGATTCAGTTGTCTGAAAAAACGCGTTTATTTCGGGCTGAAAAACACGTTTTGAAAAAAGTGCTGTTACTGCCCCATAACTGACATGGGGTTGACCAAACTTGCAGAAACATGTTTATTTCTGCTGAAAAGCACGTTTTGACACTTTCTGCACACTGGGGCTAAGAGCAGAGTGTGTGGGCTCTTCTGAGCCTTGCAGTTACATAGGCATTCAGTTGTCTGAAAAAACGCGTTTATTTCGGGCTGAAAAACACGTTTTGAAAAAAGTGCTGTTACTGTCCAATAACTTACATGGGGTTGACCAAACTTGCAGAAACATGTTTATTTCTGCTGAAAAACATGTTTTGACACTTTCTGCACACTGGGGTTAAGAGCTGAGTGTGTGGGCTCTTCTGAGCTTGCAGTTACATAGGGATTCAGTTGTCTGAAAAAACGCGTTTATTTCGGGCTGAAAAACACGTTTTGAAAAGTGTACTATAACTGCCCCATAACTTACATGGGTTTGACCAAACTTGCAGAAACATGTTTATGTCTGCTGAAAAACACGTTTTGACACTTTCTGCACACTGGGGTTAAGAGCAGAGTGTGTGGGCTCTTCTGAGCCTTGCAGTTACATAGGCATTCAGTTGTCTGAAAAAACGCGTTTATTTCGGGCTGAAAAACACGTTTTGAAAAAAGTGCTGTTACTGTCCAATAACTTACATGGGGTTGACCAAACTTGCAGAAACATGTTTATTTCTGCTGAAAAACATGTTTTGACACTCTGCACACTGGGGTTAAGAGCTGAGTGTGTGGGCTCTTCTGAGCTTGCAGTTACATAGGGATTCAGTTGTCTGAAAAAACGCGTTTATTTCGGGCTGAAAAACACGTTTTGAAAAGTGTACTATAACTGCCCCATAACTTACATGGGTTTGACCAAACTTGCAGAAACATGTTTATGTCTGCTGAAAAACACGTTTTGACACTTTCTGCACACTGGGGTTAAGAGCAGAGTGTGTGGGCTCTTCTGAGCTTTGCAGTTACATAGGGATTCAGTTGTCTGAAAAAACGCGTTTATTTCGTGCTGAAAAACACGTTTTGAAAAAAGTGCTGTTACTGCCCCATAACTGACATGGGGTTGACCAAACTTGCAGAAACATGTTTATTTCTGCTGAAAAACACGTTTTGACACTTTCTGCACACTGGGGTTAAGAGCAGAGTGTGTGGGCTCTTCTGAGCCTTGCAGTTACATAGGGATTCAGTTGTCTGAAAAAACGCGTTTATTTCGGGCTGAAAAACACGTTTTGAAAAGTGTACTGTAACTGCCCCATAACTTACATGGGGTTGACCAAACTTGCAGAAACATGTTTATTTCTGCTGAAAAACACGTTTTGACACGTTCTGCACACTGGGGTTAAGAGCTGAGTGTGTGGGCTCTTCTGAGCTTGCAGTTACATAGGGATTCAGTTGTCTGAAAAAACGCGTTTATTTCGGGCTGAAAAACACGTTTTGAAAAGTGTACTGTAACTGCCCCATAACTTACATGGGGTTGACCAAACTTGCAGAAACATGTTTATTTCTGCTGAAAAACACGTCTTGACACTTTCTGCACACTGGGGTTAAGAGCAGAGTGTGTGGGCTCTTCTGAGCTTTGCAGTTACATAGGGATTCAGTTGTCTGAAAAAACGCGTTTATTTCGGACTGAAAAACACGTTTTGAAAAGTGTACTTTAACTGCCCCATAACTTACATGGGGTTGACCAAACTTGCAGAAACATGTTTATTTCTGCTGAAAAGCACGTTTTGACACCTTCTGCACACTGGGGTTAAGAGCAGTGTGTGTGGGCTCTTCTGAGCCTTGCAGTTACATACGGATTCAGTTGTCTGAAAAAACGCGTTTATTTCGGGCTGAAAAACACGTTTTGAAAAAAGTGCTGTTACTGCCCCATAACTGACATGGGGTTGACCAAACTTGCAGAAACATGTTTATTTCTGCTGAAAAACACGTTTTGACACTTTCTGCACACTGGGGTTCAGAGCAGAGTGTGTGGGCTCTTCTGAGCCTTGCAGTTACATACGGATTCAGTTTTCTGAAAAAACGCGTTTATTTCGGGCTGAAAAACACGTTTTGAAAAGTGTATTGTAACTGCCCCATAACTTAAATGGGGATGACCAAACTTCCAGAAACATGTTTATTTCTGCTGAAAAACATGTTTTGACACTTTCTGCACACTGGGGTTAAGAGCAGAGTGTGTGGGCTCTTCTGAGCCTTGCAGTTACATAGGGATTCAGTTGTCTGAAAAAACGCGTTTATTTCGGGCTGAAAAACACGTTTTGAAAAAAGTGCTGTTACTGTCCAATAACTTACATGGGGTTGACCAAACTTGCAGAAACATGTTTATTTCTGCTGAAAAACATGTTTTGACACTTTCTGCACACTGGGGTTAAGAGCTGAGTGTGTGGGCTCTTCTGAGCTTGCAGTTACATAGGGATTCAGTTGTCTGAAAAAACGTGTTTATTTCGGGCTGAAAAACACGTTTTGAAAAGTGTACTGTAACTGCCCCATAACTTACATGGGGTTGACCAAACTTGCAGAAACATGTTTATGTCTGCTGAAAAACACGTTTTGACACTTTCTGCACACTGGGGTTAAGAGCAGTGTGTGTGGGCTCTTCTGAGCCTTGCAGTTACATACGGATTCAGTTGTCTGAAAAAACGTGTTTATTTCGGGCTGAAAAACACGTTTTGAAAAGTGTACTGTAACTGCCCCATAACTTACATGGGGTTGACCAAACTTGCAGAAACATGTTTATGTCTGCTGAAAAACACGTTTTGACACTTTCTGCACACTGGGGTTAAGAGCAGTGTGTGTGGGCTCTTCTGAGCCTTGCAGTTACATACGGATTCAGTTGTCTGAAAAAACGCGTTTATTTCGGGCTGAAAAACACGTTTTGAAAAGTGTACTGTAACTGCCCCATAACTTACATGGGGTTGACCAAACTTGCAGAAACATGTTTATTTCTGCTGAAAAACACGTTTTGACACTTTCTGCACACTGGGGTTAAGAGCTGAGTGTGTGGGCTCTTCTGAGCTTGCAGTTACATAGGGATTCAGTTGTCTGAAAAAACGTGTTTATTTCGTGCTGAAAAACACGTTTTGAAAAGTGTACTGTAACTGCCCCATAACTTACATGGGGTTGACCAAACTTGCAGAAACATGTTTATTTCTGCTGAAAAACACGTCTTGACACTTTCTGCACACTGGGGTTAAGAGCAGAGTGTGTGGGCTCTTCTGAGCTTTGCAGTTACATAGGGATTCAGTTGTCTGAAAAAACGCGTTTATTTCGGACTGAAAAACACGTTTTGAAAAGTGTACTTTAACTGCCCCAAAACTTACATAGGGTTGACCAAACTTGCAGAAACATGTTTATTTCTGCTGAAAAACACGTTTTGACACTTTCTGCACACTGGGGTTAAGAGCAGAGTGTGTGGGCTCTTCTGAGCCTTGCAGTTACATAGGGATTCAGTTGTCTGAAAAAACGCGTTTATTTCGGGCTGAAAAACACGTTTTGAAAAAAGTGCTGTTACTGCCCCATAACTGACATGGGGTTGACCAAACTTGCAGAAACATGTTTATTTCTGCTGAAAAACATGTTTTGACACTTTCTGCACACTGGGGTTAAGAGCAGAGTGTTTGGGCTCTTCTGAGTTTGCAGTTACATAGGGATTCAGTTGTCTGAAATAACGTGTTTATTTCAGGCTGAAAAACACGTTTTGAAAAGTGTACTGTAACTGCCCCATAACTTACATGGGGTTGACCAAACTTGCAGAAACATGTTTATTTCTGCTGAAAAACATGTTTTGACACTTTCTGCACACTGGGGTTAAGAGCAGAGTGTGTGGGCTCTTCTGAGCCTTGCAGTTACATAGCGATTCAGTTGTCTGAAAAAACGCGTTTATTTCGGGCTGAAAAACACGTTTTGAAAAAAGTGCTGTTACTGCCCCATAACTTACATGGGGTTGACCAAACTTGCAGAAACATGTTTATTTCTGCTGAAAAGCACGTTTTGACACCTTCTGCACACTGGGGTTAAGAGCAGTGTGTGTGGGCTCTTCTGAGCCTTGCAGTTACATACGGATTCAGTTGTCTGAAAAAACGCGTTTATTTCGGGCTGAAAAACATGTTTTGAAAAAAGTGCTGTTACTGCCCCATAACTGACATGGGGTTGACCAAACTTGCAGAAACATGTTTATTTCTGCTGAAAAGCACGTTTTGACACTTTCTGCACACTGGGGCTAAGAGCAGAGTGTGTGGGCTCTTCTGAGCCTTGCAGTTACATAGGCATTCAGTTGTCTGAAAAAACGCGTTTATTTCGGGCTGAAAAACACGTTTTGAAAAAAGTGCTGTTACTGTCCAATAACTTACATGGGGTTGACCAAACTTGCAGAAACATGTTTATTTCTGCTGAAAAACATGTTTTGACACTTTCTGCACACTGGGGTTAAGATCTGAGTGTGTGGGCTCTTCTGAACTTGCAGTTACATAGGGATTCAGTTGTCTGAAAAAACGCGTTTATTTCGGGCTGAAAAACACGTTTTGAAAAGTGTACTATAACTGCCCCATAACTTACATGGGTTTGACCAAACTTGCAGAAACATGTTTATGTCTGCTGAAAAACACGTTTTGACACTTTCTGCACACTGGGGTTAAGAGCAGAGTGTGTGGGCTCTTCTGAGCCTTGCAGTTACATAGGCATTCAGTTGTCTGAAAAAACGCGTTTATTTCGGGCTGAAAAACACGTTTTGAAAAAAGTGCTGTTACTGTCCAATAACTTACATGGGGTTGACCAAACTTGCAGAAACATGTTTATTTCTGCTGAAAAACATGTTTTGACACTTTCTGCACACTGGGGTTAAGAGCTGAGTGTGTGGGCTCTTCTGAGCTTGCAGTTACATAGGGATTCAGTTGTCTGAAAAAACGCGTTTATTTCGGGCTGAAAAACACGTTTTGAAAAGTGTACTATAACTGCCCCATAACTTACATGGGTTTGACCAAACTTGCAGAAACATGTTTATGTCTGCTGAAAAACACGTTTTGACACTTTCTGCACACTGGGGTTAAGAGCAGTGTGTGTGGGCTCTTCTGAGCCTTGCAGTTACATAGGGATTCAGTTGTCTGAAAAAACGCGTTTATTTCGGGCTGAAAAACACGTTTTGAAAAAAGTGCTGTTACTGCCCCATAACTGACATGGGGTTGACCAAACTTGCAGAAACATGTTTATTTCTGCTGAAAAGCACGTTTTGACACTTTCTGCACACTGGGGCTAAGAGCAGAGTGTGTGGGCTCTTCTGAGCCTTGCAGTTACATAAGGATTCAGTTGTCTGAAAAAACGCGTTTATTTCGGGCTGAAAAACACGTTTTGAAAAGTGTACTGTAACTGCCCCATAACTTACATGGGGATGACCAAACTTGCAGAAACATGTTTATTTCTGCTGAAAAACACGTTTTGACACGTTCTGCACACTGGGGTTAAGAGCTGAGTGTGTGGGCTCTTCTGAGCTTGCAGTTACATAGGGATTCAGTTGTCTGAAAAAACGCGTTTATTTCGGACTGAAAAACACGTTTTGAAAAGTGTACTTTAACTGCCCCATAACTTACATGGGGTTGACCAAACTTGCAGAAACATGTTTATTTCTGCTGAAAAACATGTTTTGACACTTTCTGCACACTGGGGTTAAGAGCAGAGTGTGTGGGCTCTTCTGAGCCTTGCAGTTACATAGCGATTCAGTTGTCTGAAAAAACGCGTTTATTTCGGGCTGAAAAACACGTTTTGAAAAAAGTGCTGTTACTGCCCCATAACTTACATGGGGTTGACCAAACTTGCAGAAACATGTTTATTTCTGCTGAAAAGCACGTTTTGACACCTTCTGCACACTGGGGTTAAGAGCAGTGTGTGTGGGCTCTTCTGAGCCTTGCAGTTACATACGGATTCAGTTGTCTGAAAAAACGCGTTTATTTCGGGCTGAAAAACACGTTTTGAAAAAAGTGCTGTTACTGCCCCATAACTGACATGGGGTTGACCAAACTTGCAGAAACATGTTTATTTCTGCTGAAAAGCACGTTTTGACACTTTCTGCACACTGGGGCTAAGAGCAGAGTGTGTGGGCTCTTCTGAGCCTTGCAGTTACATAAGGATTCAGTTGTCTGAAAAAACGCGTTTATTTCGGGCTGAAAAACACGTTTTGAAAAGTGTACTGTAACTGCCCCATAACTTACATGGGGATGACCAAACTTGCAGAAACATGTTTATTTCTGCTGAAAAACACGTTTTGACACTTTCTGCACACTGGGGTTCAGAGCAGAGTGTGTGGGCTCTTCTGAGCCTTGCAGTTACATACGGATTCAGTTTTCTGAAAAAACGCGTTTATTTCGGGCTGAAAAACACGTTTTGAAAAGTGTACTGTAACTGCCCCATAACTTAAATGGGGATGACCAAACTTCCAGAAACATGTTTATTTCTGCTGAAAAACATGTTTTGACACTTTCTGCACACTGGGGTTAAGAGCAGAGTGTGTGGGCTCTTCTGAGCCTTGCAGTTACATAGGGATTCAGTTGTCTGAAAAAACGCGTTTATTTCGGGCTGAAAAACACGTTTTGAAAAAAGTGCTGTTACTGTCCAATAACTTACATGGGGTTGACCAAACTTGCAGAAACATGTTTATTTCTGCTGAAAAACATGTTTTGACACTTTCTGCACACTGGGGTTAAGAGCTGAGTGTGTGGGCTCTTCTGAGCTTGCAGTTACATAGGGATTCAGTTGTCTGAAAAAACGTGTTTATTTCGGGCTGAAAAACACGTTTTGAAAAGTGTACTGTAACTGCCCCATAACTTACATGGGGTTGACCAAACTTGCAGAAACATGTTTATGTCTGCTGAAAAACACGTTTTGACACTTTCTGCACACTGGGGTTAAGAGCAGTGTGTGTGGGCTCTTCTGAGCCTTGCAGTTACATACGGATTCAGTTGTCTGAAAAAACGTGTTTATTTCGGGCTGAAAAACACGTTTTGAAAAGTGTACTGTAACTGCCCCATAACTTACATGGGGTTGACCAAACTTGCAGAAACATGTTTATGTCTGCTGAAAAACACGTTTTGACACTTTCTGCACACTGGGGTTAAGAGCAGTGTGTGTGGGCTCTTCTGAGCCTTGCAGTTACATACGGATTCAGTTGTCTGAAAAAACGCGTTTATTTCGGGCTGAAAAACACGTTTTGAAAAGTGTACTGTAACTGCCCCATAACTTACATGGGGTTGACCAAACTTGCAGAAACATGTTTATTTCTGCTGAAAAACACGTTTTGACACTTTCTGCACACTGGGGTTAAGAGCTGAGTGTGTGGGCTCTACTGAGCTTGCAGTTACATAGGGATTCAGTTGTCTGAAAAAACGTGTTTATTTCGTGCTGAAAAACACGTTTTGAAAAGTGTACTGTAACTGCCCCATAACTTACATGGGGTTGACCAAACTTGCAGAAACATGTTTATTTCTGCTGAAAAACACGTCTTGACACTTTCTGCACACTGGGGTTAAGAGCAGAGTGTGTGGGCTCTTCTGAGCTTTGCAGTTACATAGGGATTCAGTTGTCTGAAAAAACGCGTTTATTTCGGACTGAAAAACACGTTTTGAAAAGTGTACTTTAACTGCCCCAAAACTTACATAGGGTTGACCAAACTTGCAGAAACATGTTTATTTCTGCTGAAAAACACGTTTTGACACTTTCTGCACACTGGGGTTAAGAGCAGAGTGTGTGGGCTCTTCTGAGCCTTGCAGTTACATAGGGATTCAGTTGTCTGAAAAAACGCGTTTATTTCGGGCTGAAAAACACGTTTTGAAAAAAGTGCTGTTACTGCCCCATAACTGACATGGGGTTGACCAAACTTGCAGAAACATGTTTATTTCTGCTGAAAAACATGTTTTGACACTTTCTGCACACTGGGGTTAAGAGCAGAGTGTTTGGGCTCTTCTGAGTTTGCAGTTACATAGGGATTCAGTTGTCTGAAATAACGTGTTTATTTCAGGCTGAAAAACACGTTTTGAAAAGTGTACTGTAACTGCCCCATAACTTACATGGGGTTGACCAAACTTGCAGAAACATGTTTATTTCTGCTGAAAAACATGTTTTGACACTTTCTGCACACTGGGGTTAAGAGCAGAGTGTGTGGGCTCTTCTGAGCCTTGCAGTTACATAGCGATTCAGTTGTCTGAAAAAACGCGTTTATTTCGGGCTGAAAAACACGTTTTGAAAAAAGTGCTGTTACTGCCCCATAACTTACATGGGGTTGACCAAACTTGCAGAAACATGTTTATTTCTGCTGAAAAGCACGTTTTGACACCTTCTGCACACTGGGGTTAAGAGCAGTGTGTGTGGGCTCTTCTGAGCCTTGCAGTTACATACGGATTCAGTTGTCTGAAAAAACGCGTTTATTTCGGGCTGAAAAACATGTTTTGAAAAAAGTGCTGTTACTGCCCCATAACTGACATGGGGTTGACCAAACTTGCAGAAACATGTTTATTTCTGCTGAAAAGCACGTTTTGACACTTTCTGCACACTGGGGCTAAGAGCAGAGTGTGTGGGCTCTTCTGAGCCTTGCAGTTACATAGGCATTCAGTTGTCTGAAAAAACGCGTTTATTTCGGGCTGAAAAACACGTTTTGAAAAAAGTGCTGTTACTGTCCAATAACTTACATGGGGTAGACCAAACTTGCAGAAACATGTTTATTTCTGCTGAAAAACATGTTTTGACACTTTCTGCACACTGGGGTTAAGATCTGAGTGTGTGGGCTCTTCTGAGCTTGCAGTTACATAGGGATTCAGTTGTCTGAAAAAACGCGTTTATTTCGGGCTGAAAAACACGTTTTGAAAAGTGTACTATAACTGCCCCATAACTTACATGGGTTTGACCAAACTTGCAGAAACATGTTTATGTCTGCTGAAAAACACGTTTTGACACTTTCTGCACACTGGGGTTAAGAGCAGTGTGTGTGGGCTCTTCTGAGCCTTGCAGTTACATAGGGATTCAGTTGTCTGAAAAAACGCGTTTATTTCGGGCTGAAAAACACGTTTTGAAAAAAGTGCTGTTACTGCCCCATAACTGACATGGGGTTGACCAAACTTGCAGAAACATGTTTATTTCTGCTGAAAAGCACGTTTTGACACTTTCTGCACACTGGGGCTAAGAGCAGAGTGTGTGGGCTCTTCTGAGCCTTGCAGTTACATAAGGATTCAGTTGTCTGAAAAAACGCGTTTATTTCGGGCTGAAAAACACGTTTTGAAAAGTGTACTGTAACTGCCCCATAACTTACATGGGGATGACCAAACTTGCAGAAACATGTTTATTTCTTCTGAAAAACACGTTTTGACACTTTCTGCACACTGGGGTTAAGAGCAGAGTGTGTGGGCTCTTCTGAGCCTTGCAGTTACATACGGATTCAGTTTTCTGAAAAAACGCGTTTATTTCGGGCTGAAAAACACGTTTTGAAAAGTGTACTGTAACTGCCCCATAACTTAAATGGGGATGACCAAACTTCCAGAAACATGTTTATTTCTGCTGAAAAACATGTTTTGACACTTTCTGCACACTGGGGTTAAGAGCAGAGTGTGTGGGCTCTTCTGAGCCTTGCAGTTACATAGGCATTCAGTTGTCTGAAAAAACGCGTTTATTTCGGGCTGAAAAACACGTTTTGAAAAAAGTGCTGTTACTGTCCAATAACTTACATGGGGTTGACCAAACTTGCAGAAACATGTTTATTTCTGCTGAAAAACATGTTTTGACACTTTCTGCACACTGGGGTTAAGAGCTGAGTGTGTGGGCTCTTCTGAGCTTGCAGTTACATAGGGATTCAGTTGTCTGAAAAAACGCGTTTATTTCGGGCTGAAAAACACGTTTTGAAAAGTGTACTATAACTGCCCCATAACTTACATGGGTTTGACCAAACTTGCAGAAACATGTTTATGTCTGCTGAAAAACACGTTTTGACACTTTCTGCACACTGGGGTTAAGAGCAGAGTGTGTGGGCTCTTCTGAGCCTTGCAGTTACATAGGCATTCAGTTGTCTGAAAAAACGCGTTTATTTCGGGCTGAAGAACACGTTTTGAAAAAAGTGCTGTTACTGTCCAATAACTTACATGGGGTTGACCAAACTTGCAGAAACATGTTTATTTCTGCTGAAAAACATGTTTTGACACTTTCTGCACACTGGGGTTAAGAGCTGAGTGTGTGGGCTCTTCTGAGCTTGCAGTTACATAGGGATTCAGTTGTCTGAAAAAACGCGTTTATTTCGGGCTGAAAAACACGTTTTGAAAAGTGTACTATAACTGCCCCATAACTTACATGGGTTTGACCAAACTTGCAGAAACATGTTTATGTCTGCTGAAAAGCACGTTTTGACACTTTCTGCACACTGGGGCTAAGAGCAGAGTGTGTGGGCTCTTCTGAGCCTTGCAGTTACATAAGGATTCAGTTGTCTGAAAAAACGCGTTTATTTCGGGCTGAAAAACACGTTTTGAAAAAAGTGCTGTTACTGCCCCATAACTTACATGGGGATGACCAAACTTGCAGAAACATGTTTATTTCTGCTGAAAAACACGTTTTGACACTTTCTGCACACTGGGGTTAAGAGCAGAGTGTGTGGGCTCTTCTGAGCCTTGCAGTTACATAGGCATTCAGTTGTCTGAAAAAACGCGTTTATTTCGGGCTGAAAAACACGTTTTGAAAAGTGTACTGTAACTGCCCCATAACTTACATGGGGATGACCAAACTTGCAGAAACATGTTTATTTCTGCTGAAAAACACGTTTTGACACTTTCTGCACACTGGGGTTAAGAGCAGAGTGTGTGGGCTCTTCTGAGCCTTGCAGTTACATAGGCATTCAGTTGTCTGAAAAAACGCGTTTATTTCGGGCTGAAAAACACGTTTTGAAAAAAGTGCTGTTACTGTCCAATAACTTACATGGGGTTGACCAAACTTGCAGAAACATGTTTATGTCTGCTGAAAAACACGTTTTGACACTTTCTGCACACTGGGGTTAAGAGCAGTGTGTGTGGGCTCTTCTGAGCCTTGCAGTTACATACGGATTCAGTTGTCTGAAAAAACGCGTTTATTTCGGGCTGAAAAACACGTTTTGAAAAAAGTGCTGTTACTGCCCCATAACTGACATGGGGTTGACCAAACTTGCAGAAACATGTTTATTTCTGCTGAAAAGCACGTTTTGACACTTTCTGCACACTGGGGCTAAGAGCAGAGTGTGTGGGCTCTTCTGAGCCTTGCAGTTACATAAGGATTCAGTTGTCTGAAAAAACGCGTTTATTTCGGGCTGAAAAACACGTTTTGAAAAGTGTACTGTAACTGCCCCATAACTTACATGGGGATGACCAAACTTGCAGAAACATGTTTATTTCTGCTGAAAAAAACGTTTTGACACTTTCTGCACACTGGGGTTCAGAGCAGAGTGTGTGGGCTCTTCTGAGCCTTGCAGTTACATAGGCATTCAGTTGTCTGAAAAAACGCGTTTATTTCGGGCTGAAAAACACGTTTTGAAAAAAGTGCTGTTACTGTCCAATAACTTACATGGGGTTGACCAAACTTGCAGAAACATGTTTATTTCTGCTGAAAAACATGTTTTGACACTTTCTGCACACTGGGGTTAAGAGCTGAGTGTGTGGGCTCTTCTGAGCTTGCAGTTACATAGGGATTCAGTTGTCTGAAAAAACGCGTTTATTTCGGGCTGAAAAACACGTTTTGAAAAGTGTACTATAACTGCCCCATAACTTACATGGGTTTGACCAAACTTGCAGAAACATGTTTATGTCTGCTGAAAAACACGTTTTGACACTTTCTGCACACTGGGGTTAAGAGCAGAGTGTGTGGGCTCTTCTGAGCCTTGCAGTTACATAGGCATTCAGTTGTCTGAAAAAACGCGTTTATTTCGGGCTGAAGAACACGTTTTGAAAAAAGTGCTGTTACTGTCCAATAACTTACATGGGGTTGACCAAACTTGCAGAAACATGTTTATTTCTGCTGAAAAACATGTTTTGACACTTTCTGCACACTGGGGTTAAGAGCTGAGTGTGTGGGCTCTTCTGAGCTTGCAGTTACATAGGGATTCAGTTGTCTGAAAAAACGCGTTTATTTCGGGCTGAAAAACACGTTTTGAAAAGTGTACTATAACTGCCCCATAACTTACATGGGTTTGACCAAACTTGCAGAAACATGTTTATGTCTGCTGAAAAGCACGTTTTGACACTTTCTGCACACTGGGGCTAAGAGCAGAGTGTGTGGGCTCTTCTGAGCCTTGCAGTTACATAAGGATTCAGTTGTCTGAAAAAACGCGTTTATTTCGGGCTGAAAAACACGTTTTGAAAAAAGTGCTGTTACTGCCCCATAACTTACATGGGGATGACCAAACTTGCAGAAACATGTTTATTTCTGCTGAAAAACACGTTTTGACACTTTCTGCACACTGGGGTTAAGAGCAGAGTGTGTGGGCTCTTCTGAGCCTTGCAGTTACATAGGCATTCAGTTGTCTGAAAAAACGCGTTTATTTCGGGCTGAAAAACACGTTTTGAAAAGTGTACTGTAACTGCCCCATAACTTACATGGGGATGACCAAACTTGCAGAAACATGTTTATTTCTGCTGAAAAACACGTTTTGACACTTTCTGCACACTGGGGTTAAGAGCAGAGTGTGTGGGCTCTTCTGAGCCTTGCAGTTACATAGGCATTCAGTTGTCTGAAAAAACGCGTTTATTTCGGGCTGAAAAACACGTTTTGAAAAAAGTGCTGTTACTGTCCAATAACTTACATGGGGTTGACCAAACTTGCAGAAACATGTTTATTTCTGCTGAAAAACATGTTTTGACACTTTCTGCACACTGGGGTTAAGAGCTGAGTGTGTGGGCTCTTCTGAGCTTGCAGTTACATAGGGATTCAGTTGTCTGAAAAAACGCGTTTATTTCGGGCTGAAAAACACGTTTTAAAAAGTGTACTATAACTGCCCCATAACTTACATGGGGTTGACCAAACTTGCAGAAACATGTTTATGTCTGCTGAAAAACACGTTTTGACACTTTCTGCACACTGGGGTTAAGAGCAGAGTGTGTGGGCTCTTCTGAGCTTTGCAGTTACATAGGGATTCAGTTGTCTGAAAAAACGCGTTTATTTCGTGCTGAAAAACACGTTTTGAAAAAAGTGCTGTTACTGCCCCATAACTGACATGGGGTTGACCAAACTTGCAGAAACATGTTTATTTCTGCTGAAAAACACGTTTTGACACTTTCTGCACACTGGGGTTAAGAGCAGAGTGTGTGGGCTCTTCTGAGCCTTGCAGTTACATAGGGATTCAGTTGTCTGAAAAAACGCGTTTATTTCGGGCTGAAAAACACGTTTTGAAAAGTGTACTGTAACTGCCCCATAACTTACATGGGGTTGACCAAACTTGCAGAAACATGTTTATTTCTGCTGAAAAACACGTTTTGACACGTTCTGCACACTGGGGTTAAGAGCTGAGTGTGTGGGCTCTTCTGAGCTTGCAGTTACATAGGGATTCAGTTGTCTGAAAAAACGCGTTTATTTCGGGCTGAAAAACACGTTTTGAAAAGTGTACTGTAACTGCCCCATAACTTACATGGGGTTGACCAAACTTGCAGAAACATGTTTATGTCTGCTGAAAAACACGTTTTGACACTTTCTGCACACTGGGGTTAAGAGCAGAGTGTGTGGGCTCTTCTGAGCCTTGCAGTTACAAAGGGATTCAGTTGTCTGAAAAAACGCGTTTATTTCGGGCTGAAAAACACGTTTTGAAAAAAGTGCTGTTACTGCCCCATAACTGACATGGGGTTGACCAAACTTGCAGAAACATGTTTATTTCTGCTGAAAAGCACGTTTTGACACCTTCTGCACACTGGGGTTAAGAGCAGTGTGTGTGGGCTCTTCTGAGCCTTGCAGTTACATACGGATTCAGTTGTCTGAAAAAACGCGTTTATTTCGGGCTGAAAAACACGTTTTGAAAAGTGTACTGTAACTGCCCCATAACTTACATGGGGATGACCAAACTTGCAGAAACATGTTTATTTCTGCTGAAAAACACGTTTTGACACTTTCTGCACACTGGGGTTAAGAGCAGAGTGTGTGGGCTCTTCTGAGCCTTGCAGTTACATAGGCATTCAGTTGTCTGAAAAAACGCGTTTATTTCGGGCTGAAAAACACGTTTTGAAAAAAGTGCTGTTACTGCCCCATAACTGACATGGGGTTGACCAAACTTGCAGAAACATGTTTATTTCTGCTGAAAAGCACGTTTTGACACTTTCTGCACACTGGGGCTAAGAGCAGAGTGTGTGGGCTCTTCTGAGCCTTGCAGTTACATAAGGATTCAGTTGTCTGAAAAAACGCGTTTATTTCGGGCTGAAAAACACGTTTTGAAAAGTGTACTGTAACTGCCCCATAACTTACATGGGGATGACCAAACTTGCAGAAACATGTTTATTTCTGCTGAAAAACACGTTTTGACACTTTCTGCACACTGGGGTTCAGAGCAGAGTGTGTGGGCTCTTCTGAGCCTTGCAGTTACATACGGATTCAGTTTTCTGAAAAAACGCGTTTATTTCGGGCTGAAAAACACGTTTTGAAAAGTGTACTGTAACTGCCCCATAACTTAAATGGGGATGACCAAACTTCCAGAAACATGTTTATTTCTGCTGAAAAACATGTTTTGACACTTTCTGCACACTGGGGTTAAGAGCAGAGTGTGTGGGCTCTTCTGAGCCTTGCAGTTACATAGGGATTCAGTTGTCTGAAAAAACGCGTTTATTTCGGGCTGAAAAACACGTTTTGAAAAAAGTGCTGTTACTGTCCAATAACTTACATGGGGTTGACCAAACTTGCAGAAACATGTTTATTTCTGCTGAAAAACATGTTTTGACACTTTCTGCACACTGGGGTTAAGAGCTGAGTGTGTGGGCTCTTCTGAGCTTGCAGTTACATAGGGATTCAGTTGTCTGAAAAAACGTGTTTATTTCGGGCTGAAAAACACGTTTTGAAAAGTGTACTGTAACTGCCCCATAACTTACATGGGGTTGACCAAACTTGCAGAAACATGTTTATGTCTGCTGAAAAACACGTTTTGACACTTTCTGCACACTGGGGTTAAGAGCAGTGTGTGTGGGCTCTTCTGAGCCTTGCAGTTACATACGGATTCAGTTGTCTGAAAAAACGTGTTTATTTCGGGCTGAAAAACACGTTTTGAAAAGTGTACTGTAACTGCCCCATAACTTACATGGGGTTGACCAAACTTGCAGAAACATGTTTATGTCTGCTGAAAAACACGTTTTGACACTTTCTGCACACTGGGGTTAAGAGCAGTGTGTGTGGGCTCTTCTGAGCCTTGCAGTTACATACGGATTCAGTTGTCTGAAAAAACGCGTTTATTTCGGGCTGAAAAACACGTTTTGAAAAGTGTACTGTAACTGTCCCATAACTTACATGGGGTTGACCAAACTTGCAGAAACATGTTTATTTCTGCTGAAAAACACGTTTTGACACTTTCTGCACACTGGGGTTAAGAGCTGAGTGTGTGGGCTCTTCTGAGCTTGCAGTTACATAGGGATTCAGTTGTCTGAAAAAACGTGTTTATTTCGTGCTGAAAAACACGTTTTGAAAAGTGTACTGTAACTGCCCCATAACTTACATGGGGTTGACCAAACTTGCAGAAACATGTTTATGTCTGCTGAAAAACACGTTTTGACACTTTCTGCACACTGGGGTTAAGAGCAGTGTGTGTGGGCTCTTCTGAGCCTTGCAGTTACATACGGATTCAGTTGTCTGAAAAAACGCGTTTATTTCGGGCTGAAAAACACGTTTTGAAAAGTGTACTGTAACTGCCCCATAACTTACATGGGGTTGACCAAACTTGCAGAAACATGTTTATTTCTGCTGAAAAGCACGTTTTGACACCTTCTGCACACTGGGGTTAAGAGCAGTGTGTGTGGGCTCTTCTGAGCCTTGCAGTTACATACGGATTCAGTTGTCTGAAAAAACGCGTTTATTTCTGGCTGAAAAACACGTTTTGAAAAAAGTGCTGTTACTGCCCCATAACTGACATGGGGTTGACCAAACTTGCAGAAACTTGTTTATTTCTGCTGAAAAGCACGTTTTGACACTTTCTGCACACTGGGGCTAAGAGCAGAGTGTGTGGGCTCTTCTGAGCCTTGCAGTTACATAAGGATTCAGTTGTCTGAAAAAACGCGTTTATTTCGGGCTGAAAAACGTTTTGAAAAGTGTACTGTAACTGCCCCATAACTTACATGGGGATGACCAAACTTGCAGAAACATGTTTATTTCTGCTGAAAAACACGTTTTGACACTTTCTGCACACTGGGGTTAAGAGCAGAGTGTGTGGGCTCTTCTGAGCCTTGCAGTTACATAGGCATTCAGTTGTCTGAAAAAACGCGTTTATTTCGGGCTGAAAAACACGTTTTGAAAAAAGTGTTGTTACTGCCCCATAACTGACATGGGGTTGACCAAACTTGCAGAAACATGTTTATTTCTGCTGAAAAACATGTTTTGACACTTTCTGCACACTGGGGTTAAGAGCAGAGTGTGTGGGCTCTTCTGAGCTTGCAGTTACTTAGGGATTCAGTTGTCTGAAATAACGTGTTTATTTCAGGCTGAAAAACACGTTTTGAAAAGTGTACTGTAACTGCCCCATAACTTACATGGGGTTGACCAAACTTGCAGAAACATGTTTATTTCTGCTGAAAAACACGTTTTGACACGTTCTGCACACTGGGGTTAAGAGCTGAGTGTGTGGGCTCTTCTGAGCTTGCAGTTACATAGGGATTCAGTTGTCTGAAAAAACGCGTTTATTTCGGGCTGAAAAACACGTTTTGAAAAGTGTACTGTAACTGCCCCATAACTTACATGGGGTTGACCAAACTTGCAGAAACATGTTTATGTCTGCTGAAAAACACGTTTTGACACTTTCTGCACACTGGGGTTAAGAGCAGAGTGTGTGGGCTCTTCTGAGCCTTGCAGTTACAAAGGGATTCAGTTGTCTGAAAAAACGCGTTTATTTCGGGCTGAAAAACACGTTTTGAAAAAAGTGCTGTTACTGCCCCATAACTGACATGGGGTTGACCAAACTTGCAGAAACATGTTTATTTCTGCTGAAAAGCACGTTTTGACACCTTCTGCACACTGGGGTTAAGAGCAGTGTGTGTGGGCTCTTCTGAGCCTTGCAGTTACATACGGATTCAGTTGTCTGAAAAAACGCGTTTATTTCGGGCTGAAAAACACGTTTTGAAAAGTGTACTGTAACTGCCCCATAACTTACATGGGGATGACCAAACTTGCAGAAACATGTTTATTTCTGCTGAAAAACACGTTTTGACACTTTCTGCACACTGGGGTTAAGAGCAGAGTGTGTGGGCTCTTCTGAGCCTTGCAGTTACATAGGCATTCAGTTGTCTGAAAAAACGCGTTTATTTCGGGCTGAAAAACACGTTTTGAAAAAAGTGCTGTTACTGCCCCATAACTGACATGGGGTTGACCAAACTTGCAGAAACATGTTTATTTCTGCTGAAAAGCACGTTTTGACACTTTCTGCACACTGGGGCTAAGAGCAGAGTGTGTGGGCTCTTCTGAGCCTTGCAGTTACATAAGGATTCAGTTGTCTGAAAAAACGCGTTTATTTCGGGCTGAAAAACACGTTTTGAAAAGTGTACTGTAACTGCCCCATAACTTACATGGGGATGACCAAACTTGCAGAAACATGTTTATTTCTGCTGAAAAACACGTTTTGACACTTTCTGCACACTGGGGTTCAGAGCAGAGTGTGTGGGCTCTTCTGAGCCTTGCAGTTACATACGGATTCAGTTTTCTGAAAAAACGCGTTTATTTCGGGCTGAAAAACACGTTTTGAAAAGTGTACTGTAACTGCCCCATAACTTAAATGGGGATGACCAAACTTCCAGAAACATGTTTATTTCTGCTGAAAAACATGTTTTGACACTTTCTGCACACTGGGGTTAAGAGCAGAGTGTGTGGGCTCTTCTGAGCCTTGCAGTTACATAGGGATTCAGTTGTCTGAAAAAACGCGTTTATTTCGGGCTGAAAAACACGTTTTGAAAAAAGTGCTGTTACTGTCCAATAACTTACATGGGGTTGACCAAACTTGCAGAAACATGTTTATTTCTGCTGAAAAACATGTTTTGACACTTTCTGCACACTGGGGTTAAGAGCTGAGTGTGTGGGCTCTTCTGAGCTTGCAGTTACATAGGGATTCAGTTGTCTGAAAAAACGTGTTTATTTCGGGCTGAAAAACACGTTTTGAAAAGTGTACTGTAACTGCCCCATAACTTACATGGGGTTGACCAAACTTGCAGAAACATGTTTATGTCTGCTGAAAAACACGTTTTGACACTTTCTGCACACTGGGGTTAAGAGCAGTGTGTGTGGGCTCTTCTGAGCCTTGCAGTTACATACGGATTCAGTTGTCTGAAAAAACGTGTTTATTTCGGGCTGAAAAACACGTTTTGAAAAGTGTACTGTAACTGCCCCATAACTTACATGGGGTTGACCAAACTTGCAGAAACATGTTTATGTCTGCTGAAAAACACGTTTTGACACTTTCTGCACACTGGGGTTAAGAGCAGTGTGTGTGGGCTCTTCTGAGCCTTGCAGTTACATACGGATTCAGTTGTCTGAAAAAACGCGTTTATTTCGGGCTGAAAAACACGTTTTGAAAAGTGTACTGTAACTGTCCCATAACTTACATGGGGTTGACCAAACTTGCAGAAACATGTTTATTTCTGCTGAAAAACACGTTTTGACACTTTCTGCACACTGGGGTTAAGAGCTGAGTGTGTGGGCTCTTCTGAGCTTGCAGTTACATAGGGATTCAGTTGTCTGAAAAAACGTGTTTATTTCGTGCTGAAAAACACGTTTTGAAAAGTGTACTGTAACTGCCCCATAACTTACATGGGGTTGACCAAACTTGCAGAAACATGTTTATGTCTGCTGAAAAACACGTTTTGACACTTTCTGCACACTGGGGTTAAGAGCAGTGTGTGTGGGCTCTTCTGAGCCTTGCAGTTACATACGGATTCAGTTGTCTGAAAAAACGCGTTTATTTCGGGCTGAAAAACACGTTTTGAAAAGTGTACTGTAACTGCCCCATAACTTACATGGGGATGACCAAACTTCCAGAAACATGTTTATTTCTGCTGAAAAACACGTTTTGACACTTTCTGCACACTGGGGTTAAGAGCAGAATGTGTGGGCTCTTCTGAGCTTGCAGTTACTTAGGGATTCAGTTGTCTGAAAAAACGCGTTTATTTCGGTCTGAAAAACACGTTTTGAAAAGTGTACTGTAACTGCCCCATAACTTACATAGGGTTGACCGAACTTGCAGAAACATGTTTATTTCTGCTGAAAAACACGTTTTGACACTTTCTGCACACTGGGGTTAAGAGCAGAGTGTGTGGGCTCTTCTGAGCCTTGCAGTTACATAGGGATTCAGTTGTCTGAAAAAACGCGTTTATTTCGGGCTGAAAAACACGTTTTGAAAAGTGTACTGTAACTGCCCCATAACTTACATGGGGTTGACCAAACTTGCAGAAACATGTTTATTTCTGCTGAAAAACACGTTTTGACACGTTCTGCACACTGGGGTTAAGAGCTGAGTGTGTGGGCTCTTCTGAGCTTGCAGTTACATAGGGATTCAGTTGTCTGAAAAAACGTGTTTATTTCGGGCTGAAAAACACGTTTTGAAAAAAGTGCTGTTACTGCCCCATAACTGACATGGGGTTGACCAAACTTGCAGAAACATGTTTATTTCTGCTGAAAAGTACGTTTTGACACTTTTTGCACACTGGGGCTAAGAGCAGAGTGTGTGGGCTCTTCTGAGCCTTGCAGTTACATAAGGATTCAGTTGTCTGAAAAAACGCGTTTATTTCGGGCTGAAAAACACGTTTTGAAAAGTGTACTGTAACTGCCCCATAACTTACATGGGGATGACCAAACTTGCAGAAACATGTTTATTTCTGCTGAAAAACACGTTTTGACACTTTCTGCACACTGGGGTTAAGAGCAGAGTGTGTGGGCTCTTCTGAGCCTTGCAGTTACATAGGCATTCAGTTGTCTGAAAAAACGCGTTTATTTCGGGCTGAAAAACACGTTTTGAAAAGTGTACTGTAACTGCCCCATAACTTACATGGGGATGACCAAACTTGCAGAAACATGTTTATTTCTGCTGAAAAACACGTTTTGACACTTTCTGCACACTGGGGTTCAGAGCAGAGTGTGTGGGCTCTTCTGAGCCTTGCAGTTACATACGGATTCAGTTTTCTGAAAAAACGCGTTTATTTCGGGCTGAAAAACACGTTTTGAAAAGTGTACTGTAACTGCCCCATAACTTAAATGGGGATGACCAAACTTCCAGAAACATGTTTATTTCTGCTGAAAAACATGTTTTGACACTTTCTGCACACTGGGGTTAAGAGCAGAGTGTGTGGGCTCTTCTGAGCCTTGCAGTTACATAGGGATTCAGTTGTCTGAAAAAACGCGTTTATTTCGGGCTGAAAAACACGTTTTGAAAAAAGTGCTGTTACTGTCCAATAACTTACATGGGGTTGACCAAACTTGCAGAAACATGTTTATTTCTGCTGAAAAACATGTTTTGACACTTTCTGCACACTGGGGTTAAGAGCTGAGTGTGTGGGCTCTTCTGAGCTTGCAGTTACTTAGGGATTCAGTTGTCTGAAAAAACGTGTTTATTTCGGGCTGAAAAACACGTTTTGAAAAGTGTACTGTAACTGCCCCATAACTTACATGGGGTTGACCAAACTTGCAGAAACATGTTTATGTCTGCTGAAAAACACGTTTTGACACTTTCTGCACACTGGGGTTAAGAGCAGTGTGTGTGGGCTCTTCTGAGCCTTGCAGTTACATACGGATTCAGTTGTCTGAAAAAACGCGTTTATTTCGGGCTGAAAAACACGTTTTGAAAAGTGTACTGTAACTGCCCCATAACTTACATGGGGTTGACCAAACTTGCAGAAACATGTTTATTTCTGCTGAAAAACACGTTTTGACACTTTCTGCACACTGGGGTTAAGAGCTGAGTGTGTGGGCTCTTCTGAGCTTGCAGTTACATAGGGATTCAGTTGTCTGAAAAAACGTGTTTATTTCGGGCTGAAAAACACGTTTTGAAAAGTGTACTGTAACTGCCCCATAACTTACATGGGGTTGACCAAACTTGCAGAAACACGTTTATTTCTGCTGAAAAACACGTTTTGACACTTTCTGCACACTGGGGTTAAGAGCAGATTGTGTGGGCTCTTCTGAGCCTTGCAGTTACATAGGCATTCAGTTGTCTGAAAAAACGCGTTTATTTCGGGCTGAAAAACACGTTTTGAAAAGTGTACTGTAACTGCCCCATAACTTACATGGGGATGACCAAACTTCCAGAAACATGTTTATTTCTGCTGAAAAACACGTTTTGACACTTTCTGCACACTGGGGTTAAGAGCAGAGTGTGTGGGCTCTTCTGAGCCTTGCAGTTACATAGGGACTCAGTTGTCTGAAAAAACGCGTTTATTTCGGGCTGAAAAACACGTTTTGAAAAAAGTGCTGTTACTGCCCCATAACTTACATGGGGTTGACCAAACTTGCAGAAACATGTTTATTTCTGTTGAAAAGCACGTTTTGACACCTTCTGCACACTGGGGTTAAGAGCAGTGTGTGTGGGCTCTTCTGAGCCTTGCAGTTACATACGGATTCAGTTGTCTGAAAAAACGCGTTTATTTCGGGCTGAAATACACGTTTTGAAAAAAGTGCTGTTACTGCCCCATAACTGACATGGGGTTGACCAAACTTGCAGAAACATGTTTATTTCTGCTGAAAAGCACGTTTTGACACTTTCTGCACACTGGGCTTAAGAGCAGAGTGTGTGGGCTCTTCTGAGCCTTGCAGTTACATAGGGATTCAGTTGTCTGAAAAAACGCGTTTATTTCGGGCTGAAAAACACGTTTTGAAAACAGTGCTGTTACTGCCCCATAACTGACATGGGGTTGACCAAACTTGCAGAAACATGTTTATTTCTGCTGAAAAGCACGTTTTGACACTTTCTGCACACTGGGGCTAAGAGCAGAGTGTGTGGGCTCTTCTGAGCCTTGCAGTTACATAAGGATTCAGTTGTCTGAAAAAACGCGTTTATTTCGGGCTGAAAAACACGTTTTGAAAAGTGTACTGTAACTGCCCCATAACTTACATGGGGATGACCAAACTTGCAGAAACATGTTTATTTCTGCTGAAAAACACGTTTTGACACTTTCTGCACACTGGGGTTAAGAGCAGAGTGTGTGGGCTCTTCTGAGCCTTGCAGTTACATACGGATTCAGTTTTCTGAAAAAACGCGTTTATTTCGGGCTGAAAAACACGTTTTGAAAAGTGTACTGTAACTGCCCCATAACTTAAATGGGGATGACCAAACTTCCAGAAACATGTTTATTTCTGCTGAAAAACATGTTTTGACACTTTCTGCACACTGGGGTTAAGAGCAGAGTGTGTGGGCTCTTCTGAGCCTTGCAGTTACATACGGATTCAGTTGTCTGAAAAAACGCGTTTATTTCGGGCTGAAAAACACGTTTTGAAAAAAGTGCTGTTACTGTCCAATAACTTACATGGGGTTGACCAAACTTGCAGAAACATGTTTATTTCTGCTGAAAAACATGTTTTGACACTTTCTGCACACTGGGGTTAAGAGCTGAGTGTGTGGGCTCTTCTGAGCTTGCAGTTACATAGGGATTCAGATGTCTGAAAAAACGTGTTTATTTCGGGCTGAAAAACACGTTTTGAAAAGTGTACTGTAACTGCCCCATAACTTACATGGGGTTGACCAAACTTGCAGAAACATGTTTATGTCTGCTGAAAAACACGTTTTGACACTTTCTGCACACTGGGGTTAAGAGCAGTGTGTGTGGGCTCTTTTGAGCTTTGCAGTTACATAGGGATTCAGTTGTCTGAAAAAACGCGTTTATTTCGGGCTGAAAAACACGTTTTGAAAAGTGTACTGTAACTGCCCCATAACTTACATGGGGTTGACCAAACTTGCAGAAACATGTTTATTTCTGCTGAAAAACACGTTTTGACACTTTCTGCACACTGGGGTTAAGAGCTGAGTGTGTGGGCTCTTCTGAGCTTGCAGTTAAATAGGGATTCAGTTGTCTGAAAAAACGTGTTTATTTCGGGCTGAAAAACACGTTTTGAAAAGTGTACTGTAACTGCCCCATAACTTACATGGGGTTGACCAAACTTGCAGAAACATGTTTATTTCTGCTGAAAAACACGTTTTGACACTTTCTGCACACTGGGGTTAAGAGCAGAGTGTGTGGGCTCTTCTGAGCCTTGCAGTTACATAGGCATTCAGTTGTCTGAAAAAACGCGTTTATTTCGGGCTGAAAAACACGTTTTGAAAAAAGTGCTGTTACTGCCCCATAACTGACATGGGGTTGACCAAACTTGCAGAAACATGTTTATTTCTGCTGAAAAGCACGTTTTGACACTTTCTGCACACTGGGGCTAAGAGCAGAGTGTGTGGGCTCTTCTGAGCCTTGCAGTTACATAAGGATTCAGTTGTCTGAAAAAACGCGTTTATTTCGGGCTGAAAAACACGTTTTGAAAAGTGTACTATAACTGCCCCATAACTTACATGGGATGACCAAACTTGCAGAAACATGTTTATTTCTGCTGAAAAACACGTTTTGACACTTTCTGCACACTGGGGTTAAGAGCAGAGTGTGTGGGCTCTTCTGAGCTTTGCAGTTACATAGGGATTCAGTTGTCTGAAAAAACGCGTTTATTTCGTGCTGAAAAACACGTTTTGAAAAAAGTGCTGTTACTGCCCCATAACTGACATGGGGTTGACCAAACTTGCAGAAACATGTTTATTTCTGCTGAAAAACACGTTTTGACACTTTCTGCACACTGGGGTTAAGAGCAGAGTGTGTGGGCTCTTCTGAGCCTTGTAGTTACATAGGGATTCAGTTGTCTGAAAAAACGCGTTTATTTCGGGCTGAAAAACACGTTTTGAAAAGTGTACTGTAACTGCCCCATAACTTACATGGGGTTGACCAAACTTGCAGAAACATGTTTATTTCTGCTGAAAAACACGTCTTGACACTTTCTGCACACTGGGGTTAAGAGCAGAGTGTGTGGGCTCTTCTGAGCTTTGCAGTTACATAGGGATTCAGTTGTCTGAAAAAACGCGTTTATTTCGGACTGAAAAACACGTTTTGAAAAGTGTACTTTAACTGCCCCAAAACTTACATAGGGTTGACCAAACTTGCAGAAACATGTTTATTTCTGCTGAAAAACACGTTTTGACACTTTCTGCACACTGGGGTTAAGAGCAGAGTGTGTGGGCTCTTCTGAGCCTTGC
Source organism: Lepisosteus oculatus (assembly GCF_040954835.1). Taxonomy (NCBI): domain Eukaryota; kingdom Metazoa; phylum Chordata; class Actinopteri; order Semionotiformes; family Lepisosteidae; genus Lepisosteus; species Lepisosteus oculatus. The sequence continues at coordinate 31,035 of NW_027168005.1, forward strand.
AGTTACATAGGGATTCAGTTGTCTGAAAAAACGCGTTTATTTTCGGGCTGAAAAACACGTTTTGAAAAAAGTGCTGTTACTGCCCCATAACTGACATGGGGTTGACCAAACTTGCAGAAACATGTTTATTTCTGCTGAAAAACATGTTTTGACACTTTCTGCACACTGGGGTTAAGAGCAGAGTGTTTGGGCTCTTCTGAGCTTGCAGTTACATAGGGATTCAGTTGTCTGAAATAACGTGTTTATTTCAGGCTGAAAAACACGTTTTGAAAAGTGTACTGTAACTGCCCCATAACTTACATGGGGTTGACCAAACTTGCAGAAACATGTTTGTTTCTGCTGAAAAACACGTTTTGACACTTTCTGCACACTGGGGTTAAGAGCAGAGTGTGTGGGCTCTTCTGAGCCTTGCAGTTACATAGGGATTCAGTTGTCTGAAAAAACGCGTTTATTTCGGGCTGAAAAACACGTTTTGAAAAAAGTGCTGTTACTGCCCCATAACTTACATGGGGTTGACCAAACTTGCAGAAACATGTTTATTTCTGCTGAAAAACATGTTTTGACACTTTCTGCACACTGGGGTTAAGAGCAGAGTGTGTGGGCTCTTCTGAGCCTTGCAGTTACATAGCGATTCAGTTGTCTGAAAAAACGCGTTTATTTCGGGCTGAAAAACACGTTTTGAAAAAAGTGCTGTTACTGCCCCATAACTGACATGGGGTTGACCAAACTTGCAGAAACATGTTTATTTCTGCTGAAAAGCACGTTTTGACACTTTCTGCACACTGGGGCTAAGAGCAGAGTGTGTGGGCTCTTCTGAGCCTTGCAGTTACATAGGCATTCAGTTGTCTGAAAAAACGCGTTTATTTCGGGCTGAAAAACACGTTTTGAAAAAAGTGCTGTTACTGTCCAATAACTTACATGGGGTTGACCAAACTTGCAGAAACATGTTTATTTCTGCTGAAAAACATGTTTTGACACTTTCTGCACACTGGGGTTAAGAGCTGAGTGTGTGGGCTCTTCTGAGCTTGCAGTTACATAGGGATTCAGTTGTCTGAAAAAACGCGTTTATTTCGGGCTGAAAAACACGTTTTGAAAAGTGTACTATAACTGCCCCATAACTTACATGGGTTTGACCAAACTTGCAGAAACATGTTTATGTCTGCTGAAAAACACGTTTTGACACTTTCTGCACACTGGGGTTAAGAGCAGAGTGTGTGGGCTCTTCTGAGCCTTGCAGTTACATAGGCATTCAGTTGTCTGAAAAAACGCGTTTATTTCGGGCTGAAAAACACGTTTTGAAAAAAGTGCTGTTACTGTCCAATAACTTACATGGGGTTGACCAAACTTGCAGAAACATGTTTATTTCTGCTGAAAAACATGTTTTGACACTTTCTGCACACTGGGGTTAAGAGCTGAGTGTGTGGGCTCTTCTGAGCTTGCAGTTACATAGGGATTCAGTTGTCTGAAAAAACGCGTTTATTTCGGGCTGAAAAACACGTTTTGAAAAGTGTACTATAACTGCCCCATAACTTACATGGGTTTGACCAAACTTGCAGAAACATGTTTATGTCTGCTGAAAAACACGTTTTGACACTTTCTGCACACTGGGGTTAAGAGCAGAGTGTGTGGGCTCTTCTGAGCTTTGCAGTTACATAGGGATTCAGTTGTCTGAAAAAACGCGTTTATTTCGTGCTGAAAAACACGTTTTGAAAAAAGTGCTGTTACTGCCCCATAACTGACATGGGGTTGACCAAACTTGCAGAAACATGTTTATTTCTGCTGAAAAACACGTTTTGACACTTTCTGCACACTGGGGTTAAGAGCAGAGTGTGTGGGCTCTTCTGAGCCTTGCAGTTACATAGGGATTCAGTTGTCTGAAAAAACGCGTTTATTTCGGGCTGAAAAACACGTTTTGAAAAGTGTACTGTAACTGCCCCATAACTTACATGGGGTTGACCAAACTTGCAGAAACATGTTTATTTCTGCTGAAAAACATGTTTTGACACGTTCTGCACACTGGGGTTAAGAGCTGAGTGTGTGGGCTCTTCTGAGCTTGCAGTTACATAGGGATTCAGTTGTCTGAAAAAACGCGTTTATTTCGGGCTGAAAAACACGTTTTGAAAAGTGTACTGTAACTGCCCCATAACTTACATGGGGTTGACCAAACTTGCAGAAACATGTTTATTTCTGCTGAAAAACACGTCTTGACACTTTCTGCACACTGGGGTTAAGAGCAGAGTGTGTGGGCTCTTCTGAGCTTTGCAGTTACATAGGGATTCAGTTGTCTGAAAAAACGCGTTTATTTCGGACTGAAAAACACGTTTTGAAAAGTGTACTTTAACTGCCCCATAACTTACATGGGGTTGACCAAACTTGCAGAAACATGTTTATTTCTGCTGAAAAACATGTTTTGACACTTTCTGCACACTGGGGTTAAGAGCAGAGTGTGTGGGCTCTTCTGAGCCTTGCAGTTACATAGCGATTCAGTTGTCTGAAAAAACGCGTTTATTTCGGGCTGAAAAACACGTTTTGAAAAAAGTGCTGTTACTGCCCCATAACTTACATGGGGTTGACCAAACTTGCAGAAACATGTTTATTTCTGCTGAAAAGCACGTTTTGACACCTTCTGCACACTGGGGTTAAGAGCAGTGTGTGTGGGCTCTTCTGAGCCTTGCAGTTACATACGGATTCAGTTGTCTGAAAAAACGCGTTTATTTCGGGCTGAAAAACACGTTTTGAAAAAAGTGCTGTTACTGCCCCATAACTGACATGGGGTTGACCAAACTTGCAGAAACATGTTTATTTCTGCTGAAAAGCACGTTTTGACACTTTCTGCACACTGGGGCTAAGAGCAGAGTGTGTGGGCTCTTCTGAGCCTTGCAGTTACATAGGCATTCAGTTGTCTGAAAAAACGCGTTTATTTCGGGCTGAAAAACACGTTTTGAAAAAAGTGCTGTTACTGTCCAATAACTTACATGGGGTTGACCAAACTTGCAGAAACATGTTTATTTCTGCTGAAAAACATGTTTTGACACTTTCTGCACACTGGGGTTAAGAGCTGAGTGTGTGGGCTCTTCTGAGCTTGCAGTTACATAGGGATTCAGTTGTCTGAAAAAACGCGTTTATTTCGGGCTGAAAAACACGTTTTGAAAAGTGTACTATAACTGCCCCATAACTTACATGGGTTTGACCAAACTTTCAGAAACATGTTTATGTCTGCTGAAAAACACGTTTTGACACTTTCTGCACACTGGGGTTAAGAGCAGAGTGTGTGGGCTCTTCTGAGCTTTGCAGTTACATAGGGATTCAGTTGTCTGAAAAAACGCGTTTATTTCGTGCTGAAAAACACGTTTTGAAAAAAGTGCTGTTACTGCCCCATAACTGACATGGGGTTGACCAAACTTGCAGAAACATGTTTATTTCTGCTGAAAAACACGTTTTGACACTTTCTGCACACTGGGGTTAAGAGCAGAGTGTGTGGGCTCTTCTGAGCCTTGCAGTTACATAGGGATTCAGTTGTCTGAAAAAACGCGTTTATTTCGGGCTGAAAAACACGTTTTGAAAAGTGTACTGTAACTGCCCCATAACTTACATGGGGTTGACCAAACTTGCAGAAACATGTTTATTTCTGCTGAAAAACACGTTTTGACACGTTCTGCACACTGGGGTTAAGAGCTGAGTGTGTGGGCTCTTCTGAGCTTGCAGTTACATAGGGATTCAGTTGTCTGAAAAAACGCGTTTATTTCGGGCTGAAAAACACGTTTTGAAAAGTGTACTGTAACTGCCCCATAACTTACATGGGGTTGACCAAACTTGCAGAAACATGTTTATTTCTGCTGAAAAACACGTCTTGACACTTTCTGCACACTGGGGTTAAGAGCAGAGTGTGTGGGCTCTTCTGAGCTTTGCAGTTACATAGGGATTCAGTTGTCTGAAAAAACGCGTTTATTTCGGACTGAAAAACACGTTTTGAAAAGTGTACTTTAACTGCCCCATAACTTACATGGGGTTGACCAAACTTGCAGAAACATGTTTATTTCTGCTGAAAAACATGTTTTGACACTTTCTGCACACTGGGGTTAAGAGCAGAGTGTGTGGGCTCTTCTGAGCCTTGCAGTTACATAGCGATTCAGTTGTCTGAAAAAACGCGTTTATTTCGGGCTGAAAAACACGTTTTGAAAAAAGTGCTGTTACTGCCCCATAACTTACATGGGGTTGACCAAACTTGCAGAAACATGTTTATTTCTGCTGAAAAGCACGTTTTGACACCTTCTGCACACTGGGGTTAAGAGCAGTGTGTGTGGGCTCTTCTGAGCCTTGCAGTTACATACGGATTCAGTTGTCTGAAAAAACGCGTTTATTTCGGGCTGAAAAACACGTTTTGAAAAAAGTGCTGTTACTGCCCCATAACTGACATGGGGTTGACCAAACTTGCAGAAACATGTTTATTTCTGCTGAAAAGCACGTTTTGACACTTTCTGCACACTGGGGCTAAGAGCAGAGTGTGTGGGCTCTTCTGAGCCTTGCAGTTACATAGGCATTCAGTTGTCTGAAAAAACGCGTTTATTTCGGGCTGAAAAACACGTTTTGAAAAAAGTGCTGTTACTGTCCAATAACTTACATGGGGTTGACCAAACTTGCAGAAACATGTTTATTTCTGCTGAAAAACATGTTTTGACACTTTCTGCACACTGGGGTTAAGAGCTGAGTGTGTGGGCTCTTCTGAGCTTGCAGTTACATAGGGATTCAGTTGTCTGAAAAAACGCGTTTATTTCGGGCTGAAAAACACGTTTTGAAAAGTGTACTATAACTGCCCCATAACTTACATGGGTTTGACCAAACTTTCAGAAACATGTTTATGTCTGCTGAAAAACACGTTTTGACACTTTCTGCACACTGGGGTTAAGAGCAGAGTGTGTGGGCTCTTCTGAGCCTTGCAGTTACATAGGCATTCAGTTGTCTGAAAAAACGCGTTTATTTCGGGCTGAAAAACACGTTTTGAAAAAAGTGCTGTTACTGTCCAATAACTTACATGGGGTTGACCAAACTTGCAGAAACATGTTTATTTCTGCTGAAAAACATGTTTTGACACTTTCTGCACACTGGGGTTAAGAGCTGAGTGTGTGGGCTCTTCTGAGCTTGCAGTTACATAGGGATTCAGTTGTCTGAAAAAACGCGTTTATTTCGGGCTGAAAAACACGTTTTGAAAAGTGTACTATAACTGCCCCATAACTTACATGGGTTTGACCAAACTTGCAGAAACATGTTTATGTCTGCTGAAAAACACGTTTTGACACTTTCTGCACACTGGGGTTAAGAGCAGAGTGTGTGGGCTCCTCTGAGCTTTGCAGTTACATAGGGATTCAGTTGTCTGAAAAAACGCGTTTATTTCGTGCTGAAAAACACGTTTTGAAAAAAGTGCTGTTACTGCCCCATAACTGACATGGGGTTGACCAAACTTGCAGAAACATGTTTATTTCTGCTGAAAAACACGTTTTGACACTTTCTGCACACTGGGGTTAAGAGCAGAGTGTGTGGGCTCTTCTGAGCCTTGCAGTTACATAGGGATTCAGTTGTCTGAAAAAACGCGTTTATTTCGGGCTGAAAAACACGTTTTGAAAAGTGTACTGTAACTGCCCCATAACTTACATGGGGTTGACCAAACTTGCAGAAACATGTTTATTTCTGCTGAAAAACACGTTTTGACACGTTCTGCACACTGGGGTTAAGAGCTGAGTGTGTGGGCTCTTCTGAGCTTGCAGTTACATAGGGATTCAGTTGTCTGAAAAAACGCGTTTATTTCGGGCTGAAAAACACGTTTTGAAAAGTGTACTGTAACTGCCCCATAACTTACATGGGGTTGACCAAACTTGCAGAAACATGTTTATGTCTGCTGAAAAACACGTTTTGACACTTTCTGCACACTGGGGTTAAGAGCAGAGTGTGTGGGCTCTTCTGAACCTTGCAGTTACAAAGGGATTCAGTTGTCTGAAAAAACGCGTTTATTTCGGGCTGAAAAACACGTTTTGAAAAAAGTGCTGTTACTGCCCCATAACTGACATGGGGTTGACCAAACTTGCAGAAACATGTTTATTTCTGCTGAAAAGCACGTTTTGACACCTTCTGCACACTGGGGTTAAGAGCAGTGTGTGTGGGCTCTTCTGAGCCTTGCAGTTACATACGGATTCAGTTGTCTGAAAAAACGCGTTTATTTCGGGCTGAAAAACACGTTTTGAAAAAGTTCTGTTACTGCCCCATAACTGACATGGGGTTGACCAAACTTGCAGAAACATGTTTATTTCTGCTGAAAAGCACGTTTTGACACTTTCTGCACACTGGGGCTAAGAGCAGAGTGTGTGGGCTCTTCTGAGCCTTGCAGTTACATAAGGATTCAGTTGTCTGAAAAAACGCGTTTATTTCGGGCTGAAAAACACGTTTTGAAAAGTGTACTGTAACTGCCCCATAACTTACATGGGGATGACCAAACTTGCAGAAACATGTTTATTTCTGCTGAAAAACACGTTTTGACACTTTCTGCACACTGGGGTTCAGAGCAGAGTGTGTGGGCTCTTCTGAGCCTTGCAGTTACATACGGATTCAGTTTTCTGAAAAAACGCGTTTATTTCGGGCTGAAAAACACGTTTTGAAAAGTGTACTGTAACTGCCCCATAACTTAAATGGGGATGACCAAACTTCCAGAAACATGTTTATTTCTGCTGAAAAACATGTTTTGACACTTTCTGCACACTGGGGTTAAGAGCAGAGTGTGTGGGCTCTTCTGAGCCTTGCAGTTACATAGGGATTCAGTTGTCTGAAAAAACGCGTTTATTTCGGGCTGAAAAACACGTTTTGAAAAAAGTGCTGTTACTGTCCAATAACTTACATGGGGTTGACCAAACTTGCAGAAACATGTTTATTTCTGCTGAAAAACATGTTTTGACACTTTCTGCACACTGGGGTTAAGAGCTGAGTGTGTGGGCTCTTCTGAGCTTGCAGTTACATAGGGATTCAGTTGTCTGAAAAAACGTGTTTATTTCGGGCTGAAAAACACGTTTTGAAAAGTGTACTGTAACTGCCCCATAACTTACATGGGGTTGACCAAACTTGCAGAAACATGTTTATTTCTGCTGAAAAACACGTCTTGACACTTTCTGCACACTGGGGTTAAGAGCAGAGTGTGTGGGCTCTTCTGAGCTTTGCAGTTACATAGGGATTCAGTTGTCTGAAAAAACGCGTTTATTTCGGACTGAAAAACACGTTTTGAAAAGTGTACTTTAACTGCCCCAAAACTTACATAGGGTTGACCAAACTTGCAGAAACATGTTTATTTCTGCTGAAAAACACGTTTTGACACTTTCTGCACACTGGGGTTAAGAGCAGAGTGTGTGGGCTCTTCTGAGCCTTGCAGTTACATAGGGATTCAGTTGTCTGAAAAAACGCGTTTATTTCGGGCTGAAAAACACGTTTTGAAAAAAGTGCTGTTACTGCCCCATAACTGACATGGGGTTGACCAAACTTGCAGAAACATGTTTATTTCTGCTGAAAAACATGTTTTGACACTTTCTGCACACTGGGGTTAAGAGCAGAGTGTTTGGGCTCTTCTGAGCTTGCAGTTACATAGGGATTCAGTTGTCTGAAATAACGTGTTTATTTCAGGCTGAAAAACACGTTTTGAAAAGTGTACTGTAACTGCCCCATAACTTACATGGGGTTGACCAAACTTGCAGAAACATGTTTGTTTCTGCTGAAAAACACGTTTTGACACTTTCTGCACACTGGGGTTAAGAGCAGAGTGTGTGGGCTCTTCTGAGCCTTGCAGTTACATAGGGATTCAGTTGTCTGAAAAAACGCGTTTATTTCGGGCTGAAAAACACGTTTTGAAAAAAGTGCTGTTACTGCCCCATAACTTACATGGGGTTGACCAAACTTGCAGAAACATGTTTATTTCTGCTGAAAAACATGTTTTGACACTTTCTGCACACTGGGGTTAAGAGCAGAGTGTGTGGGCTCTTCTGAGCCTTGCAGTTACATAGCGATTCAGTTGTCTGAAAAAACGCGTTTATTTCGGGCTGAAAAACACGTTTTGAAAAAAGTGCTGTTACTGCCCCATAACTGACATGGGGTTGACCAAACTTGCAGAAACATGTTTATTTCTGCTGAAAAGCACGTTTTGACACTTTCTGCACACTGGGGCTAAGAGCAGAGTGTGTGGGCTCTTCTGAGCCTTGCAGTTACATAGGCATTCAGTTGTCTGAAAAAACGCGTTTATTTCGGGCTGAAAAACACGTTTTGAAAAAAGTGCTGTTACTGTCCAATAACTTACATGGGGTTGACCAAACTTGCAGAAACATGTTTATTTCTGCTGAAAAACATGTTTTGACACTTTCTGCACACTGGGGTTAAGAGCTGAGTGTGTGGGCTCTTCTGAGCTTGCAGTTACATAGGGATTCAGTTGTCTGAAAAAACGCGTTTATTTCGGGCTGAAAAACACGTTTTGAAAAGTGTACTATAACTGCCCCATAACTTACATGGGTTTGACCAAACTTGCAGAAACATGTTTATGTCTGCTGAAAAACACGTTTTGACACTTTCTGCACACTGGGGTTAAGAGCAGAGTGTGTGGGCTCTTCTGAGCCTTGCAGTTACATAGGCATTCAGTTGTCTGAAAAAACGCGTTTATTTCGGGCTGAAAAACACGTTTTGAAAAAAGTGCTGTTACTGTCCAATAACTTACATGGGGTTGACCAAACTTGCAGAAACATGTTTATTTCTGCTGAAAAACATGTTTTGACACTTTCTGCACACTGGGGTTAAGAGCTGAGTGTGTGGGCTCTTCTGAGCTTGCAGTTACATAGGGATTCAGTTGTCTGAAAAAACGCGTTTATTTCGGGCTGAAAAACACGTTTTGAAAAGTGTACTATAACTGCCCCATAACTTACATGGGTTTGACCAAACTTGCAGAAACATGTTTATGTCTGCTGAAAAACACGTTTTGACACTTTCTGCACACTGGGGTTAAGAGCAGAGTGTGTGGGCTCTTCTGAGCTTTGCAGTTACATAGGGATTCAGTTGTCTGAAAAAACGCGTTTATTTCGTGCTGAAAAACACGTTTTGAAAAAAGTGCTGTTACTGCCCCATAACTGACATGGGGTTGACCAAACTTGCAGAAACATGTTTATTTCTGCTGAAAAACACGTTTTGACACTTTCTGCACACTGGGGTTAAGAGCAGAGTGTGTGGGCTCTTCTGAGCCTTGCAGTTACATAGGGATTCAGTTGTCTGAAAAAACGCGTTTATTTCGGGCTGAAAAACACGTTTTGAAAAGTGTACTGTAACTGCCCCATAACTTACATGGGGTTGACCAAACTTGCAGAAACATGTTTATTTCTGCTGAAAAACACGTTTTGACACGTTCTGCACACTGGGGTTAAGAGCTGAGTGTGTGGGCTCTTCTGAGCTTGCAGTTACATAGGGATTCAGTTGTCTGAAAAAACGCGTTTATTTCGGGCTGAAAAACACGTTTTGAAAAGTGTACTGTAACTGCCCCATAACTTACATGGGGTTGACCAAACTTGCAGAAACATGTTTATTTCTGCTGAAAAACACGTCTTGACACTTTCTGCACACTGGGGTTAAGAGCAGAGTGTGTGGGCTCTTCTGAGCTTTGCAGTTACATAGGGATTCAGTTGTCTGAAAAAACGCGTTTATTTCGGACTGAAAAACACGTTTTGAAAAGTGTACTTTAACTGCCCCATAACTTACATGGGGTTGACCAAACTTGCAGAAACATGTTTATTTCTGCTGAAAAACATGTTTTGACACTTTCTGCACACTGGGGTTAAGAGCAGAGTGTGTGGGCTCTTCTGAGCCTTGCAGTTACATAGCGATTCAGTTGTCTGAAAAAACGCGTTTATTTCGGGCTGAAAAACACGTTTTGAAAAAAGTGCTGTTACTGCCCCATAACTTACATGGGGTTGACCAAACTTGCAGAAACATGTTTATTTCTGCTGAAAAGCACGTTTTGACACCTTCTGCACACTGGGGTTAAGAGCAGTGTGTGTGGGCTCTTCTGAGCCTTGCAGTTACATACGGATTCAGTTGTCTGAAAAAACGCGTTTATTTCGGGCTGAAAAACACGTTTTGAAAAAAGTGCTGTTACTGCCCCATAACTGACATGGGGTTGACCAAACTTGCAGAAACATGTTTATTTCTGCTGAAAAGCACGTTTTGACACTTTCTGCACACTGGGGCTAAGAGCAGAGTGTGTGGGCTCTTCTGAGCCTTGCAGTTACATAGGCATTCAGTTGTCTGAAAAAACGCGTTTATTTCGGGCTGAAAAACACGTTTTGAAAAAAGTGCTGTTACTGTCCAATAACTTACATGGGGTTGACCAAACTTGCAGAAACATGTTTATTTCTGCTGAAAAACATGTTTTGACACTTTCTGCACACTGGGGTTAAGAGCTGAGTGTGTGGGCTCTTCTGAGCTTGCAGTTACATAGGGATTCAGTTGTCTGAAAAAACGCGTTTATTTCGGGCTGAAAAACACGTTTTGAAAAGTGTACTATAACTGCCCCATAACTTACATGGGTTTGACCAAACTTTCAGAAACATGTTTATGTCTGCTGAAAAACACGTTTTGACACTTTCTGCACACTGGGGTTAAGAGCAGAGTGTGTGGGCTCTTCTGAGCCTTGCAGTTACATAGGCATTCAGTTGTCTGAAAAAACGCGTTTATTTCGGGCTGAAAAACACGTTTTGAAAAAAGTGCTGTTACTGTCCAATAACTTACATGGGGTTGACCAAACTTGCAGAAACATGTTTATTTCTGCTGAAAAACATGTTTTGACACTTTCTGCACACTGGGGTTAAGAGCTGAGTGTGTGGGCTCTTCTGAGCTTGCAGTTACATAGGGATTCAGTTGTCTGAAAAAACGCGTTTATTTCGGGCTGAAAAACACGTTTTGAAAAGTGTACTATAACTGCCCCATAACTTACATGGGTTTGACCAAACTTGCAGAAACATGTTTATGTCTGCTGAAAAACACGTTTTGACACTTTCTGCACACTGGGGTTAAGAGCAGAGTGTGTGGGCTCTTCTGAGCTTTGCAGTTACATAGGGATTCAGTTGTCTGAAAAAACGCGTTTATTTCGTGCTGAAAAACACGTTTTGAAAAAAGTGCTGTTACTGCCCCATAACTGACATGGGGTTGACCAAACTTGCAGAAACATGTTTATTTCTGCTGAAAAACACGTTTTGACACTTTCTGCACACTGGGGTTAAGAGCAGAGTGTGTGGGCTCTTCTGAGCCTTGCAGTTACATAGGGATTCAGTTGTCTGAAAAAACGCGTTTATTTCGGGCTGAAAAACACGTTTTGAAAAGTGTACTGTAACTGCCCCATAACTTACATGGGGTTGACCAAACTTGCAGAAACATGTTTATTTCTGCTGAAAAACACGTTTTGACACGTTCTGCACACTGGGGTTAAGAGCTGAGTGTGTGGGCTCTTCTGAGCTTGCAGTTACATAGGGATTCAGTTGTCTGAAAAAACGCGTTTATTTCGGGCTGAAAAACACGTTTTGAAAAGTGTACTGTAACTGCCCCATAACTTACATGGGGTTGACCAAACTTGCAGAAACATGTTTATGTCTGCTGAAAAACACGTTTTGACACTTTCTGCACACTGGGGTTAAGAGCAGAGTGTGTGGGCTCTTCTGAACCTTGCAGTTACAAAGGGATTCAGTTGTCTGAAAAAACGCGTTTATTTCGGGCTGAAAAACACGTTTTGAAAAAAGTGCTGTTACTGCCCCATAACTGACATGGGGTTGACCAAACTTGCAGAAACATGTTTATTTCTGCTGAAAAGCACGTTTTGACACCTTCTGCACACTGGGGTTAAGAGCAGTGTGTGTGGGCTCTTCTGAGCCTTGCAGTTACATACGGATTCAGTTGTCTGAAAAAACGCGTTTATTTCGGGCTGAAAAACACGTTTTGAAAAAGTTCTGTTACTGCCCCATAACTGACATGGGGTTGACCAAACTTGCAGAAACATGTTTATTTCTGCTGAAAAGCACGTTTTGACACTTTCTGCACACTGGGGCTAAGAGCAGAGTGTGTGGGCTCTTCTGAGCCTTGCAGTTACATAAGGATTCAGTTGTCTGAAAAAACGCGTTTATTTCGGGCTGAAAAACACGTTTTGAAAAGTGTACTGTAACTGCCCCATAACTTACATGGGGATGACCAAACTTGCAGAAACATGTTTATTTCTGCTGAAAAACACGTTTTGACACTTTCTGCACACTGGGGTTCAGAGCAGAGTGTGTGGGCTCTTCTGAGCCTTGCAGTTACATACGGATTCAGTTTTCTGAAAAAACGCGTTTATTTCGGGCTGAAAAACACGTTTTGAAAAGTGTACTGTAACTGCCCCATAACTTAAATGGGGATGACCAAACTTCCAGAAACATGTTTATTTCTGCTGAAAAACATGTTTTGACACTTTCTGCACACTGGGGTTAAGAGCAGAGTGTGTGGGCTCTTCTGAGCCTTGCAGTTACATAGGGATTCAGTTGTCTGAAAAAACGCGTTTATTTCGGGCTGAAAAACACGTTTTGAAAAAAGTGCTGTTACTGTCCAATAACTTACATGGGGTTGACCAAACTTGCAGAAACATGTTTATTTCTGCTGAAAAACATGTTTTGACACTTTCTGCACACTGGGGTTAAGAGCTGAGTGTGTGGGCTCTTCTGAGCTTGCAGTTACATAGGGATTCAGTTGTCTGAAAAAACGTGTTTATTTCGGGCTGAAAAACACGTTTTGAAAAGTGTACTGTAACTGCCCCATAACTTACATGGGGTTGACCAAACTTGCAGAAACATGTTTATGTCTGCTGAAAAACACGTTTTGACACTTTCTGCACACTGGGGTTAAGAGCAGTGTGTGTGGGCTCTTCTGAGCCTTGCAGTTACATACGGATTCAGTTGTCTGAAAAAACGTGTTTATTTCGGGCTGAAAAACACGTTTTGAAAAGTGTACTGTAACTGCCCCATAACTTACATGGGGTTGACCAAACTTGCAGAAACATGTTTATGTCTGCTGAAAAACACGTTTTGACACTTTCTGCACACTGGGGTTAAGAGCAGTGTGTGTGGGCTCTTCTGAGCCTTGCAGTTACATACGGATTCAGTTGTCTGAAAAAACGCGTTTATTTCGGGCTGAAAAACACGTTTTGAAAAGTGTACTGTAACTGCCCCATAACTTACATGGGGTTGACCAAACTTGCAGAAACATGTTTTTTTCTGCTGAAAAACACGTTTTGACACTTTCTGCACACTGGGGTTAAGAGCTGAGTGTGTGGGCTCTTCTGAGCTTGCAGTTACATAGGGATTCAGTTGTCTGAAAAAACGTGTTTATTTCGTGCTGAAAAACACGTTTTGAAAAGTGTACTGTAACTGCCCCATAACTTACATGGGGTTGACCAAACTTGCAGAAACATGTTTATTTCTGCTGAAAAACACGTCTTGACACTTTCTGCACACTGGGGTTAAGAGCAGAGTGTGTGGGCTCTTCTGAGCTTTGCAGTTACATAGGGATTCAGTTGTCTGAAAAAACGCGTTTATTTCGGACTGAAAAACACGTTTTGAAAAGTGTACTTTAACTGCCCCAAAACTTACATAGGGTTGACCAAACTTGCAGAAACATGTTTATTTCTGCTGAAAAACACGTTTTGACACTTTCTGCACACTGGGGTTAAGAGCAGAGTGTGTGGGCTCTTCTGAGCCTTGCAGTTACATAGGGATTCAGTTGTCTGAAAAAACGCGTTTATTTCGGGCTGAAAAACACGTTTTGAAAAAAGTGCTGTTACTGCCCCATAACTGACATGGGGTTGACCAAACTTGCAGAAACATGTTTATTTCTGCTGAAAAACATGTTTTGACACTTTCTGCACACTGGGGTTAAGAGCAGAGTGTTTGGGCTCTTCTGAGTTTGCAGTTACATAGGGATTCAGTTGTCTGAAATAACGTGTTTATTTCAGGCTGAAAAACACGTTTTGAAAAGTGTACTGTAACTGCCCCATAACTTACATGGGGTTGACCAAACTTGCAGAAACATGTTTATTTCTGCTGAAAAACATGTTTTGACACTTTCTGCACACTGGGGTTAAGAGCAGAGTGTGTGGGCTCTTCTGAGCCTTGCAGTTACATAGCGATTCAGTTGTCTGAAAAAACGCGTTTATTTCGGGCTGAAAAACACGTTTTGAAAAAAGTGCTGTTACTGCCCCATAACTTACATGGGGTTGACCAAACTTGCAGAAACATGTTTATTTCTGCTGAAAAGCACGTTTTGACACCTTCTGCACACTGGGGTTAAGAGCAGTGTGTGTGGGCTCTTCTGAGCCTTGCAGTTACATACGGATTCAGTTGTCTGAAAAAACGCGTTTATTTCGGGCTGAAAAACATGTTTTGAAAAAAGTGCTGTTACTGCCCCATAACTGACATGGGGTTGACCAAACTTGCAGAAACATGTTTATTTCTGCTGAAAAGCACGTTTTGACACTTTCTGCACACTTGGGGCTAAGAGCAGAGTGTGTGGGCTCTTCTGAGCCTTGCAGTTACATAGGCATTCAGTTGTCTGAAAAAACGCGTTTATTTCGGGCTGAAAAACACGTTTTGAAAAGTGTACTATAACTGCCCCATAACTTACATGGGTTTGACCAAACTTGCAGAAACATGTTTATGTCTGCTGAAAAACACGTTTTGACACTTTCTGCACACTGGGGTTAAGAGCAGAGTGTGTGGGCTCTTCTGAGCCTTGCAGTTACATAGGCATTCAGTTGTCTGAAAAAACGCGTTTATTTCGGGCTGAAAAACACGTTTTGAAAAGTGTACTATAACTGCCCCATAACTTACATGGGTTTGACCAAACTTGCAGAAACATGTTTATGTCTGCTGAAAAACACGTTTTGACACTTTCTGCACACTGGGGTTAAGAGCAGAGTGTGTGGGCTCTTCTGAGCCTTGCAGTTACATAGGCATTCAGTTGTCTGAAAAAACGCGTTTATTTCGGGCTGAAAAACACGTTTTGAAAAAAGTGCTGTTACTGTCCAATAACTTACATGGGGTTGACCAAACTTGCAGAAACATGTTTATTTCTGCTGAAAAGCACGTTTTGACACTTTCTGCACACTGGGGCTAAGAGCAGAGTGTGTGGGCTCTTCTGAGCCTTGCAGTTACATACGGATTCAGTTTTCTGAAAAAACGCGTTTATTTCGGGCTGAAAAACACGTTTTGAAAAGTGTACTGTAACTGCCCCATAACTTAAATGGGGATGACCAAACTTCCAGAAACATGTTTATTTCTGCTGAAAAACATGTTTTGACACTTTCTGCACACTGGGGTTAAGAGCAGAGTGTGTGGGCTCTTCTGAGCCTTGCAGTTACATAGGCATTCAGTTGTCTGAAAAAACGCGTTTATTTCGGGCTGAAAAACACGTTTTGAAAAAAGTGCTGTTACTGTCCAATAACTTACATGGGGTTGACCAAACTTGCAGAAACATGTTTATTTCTGCTGAAAAACATGTTTTGACACTTTCTGCACACTGGGGTTAAGAGCTGAGTGTGTGGGCTCTTCTGAGCTTGCAGTTACATAGGGATTCAGTTGTCTGAAAAAACGCGTTTATTTCGTGCTGAAAAACACGTTTTGAAAAGTGTACTATAACTGCCCCATAACTTACATGGGGTTGACCAAACTTGCAGAAACATGTTTATGTCTGCTGAAAAACACGTTTTGACACTTTCTGCACACTGGGGTTAAGAGCAGTGTGTGTGGGCTCTTCTGAGCCTTGCAGTTACATACGGATTCAGTTGTCTGAAAAAACGCGTTTATTTCGGGCTGAAAAACACGTTTTGAAAAAAGTGCTGTTACTGCCCCATAACTGACATGGGGTTGACCAAACTTGCAGAAACATGTTTATTTCTGCTGAAAAAAACGTTTTGACACTTTCTGCACACTGGGGTTAAGAGCTGAGTGTGTGGGCTCTTCTGAGCTTGCAGTTACATAGGGATTCAGTTGTCTGAAAAAACGTGTTTATTTCGGGCTGAAAAACACGTTTTGAAAAGTGTACTGTAACTGCCCCATAACTTACATGGGGTTGACCAAACTTGCAGAAACATGTTTATGTCTGCTGAAAAACACGTTTTGAAACTTTCTGCACACTGGGGTTAAGAGCAGTGTGTGTGGGCTCTTCTGAGCCTTGCAGTTACATACGGATTCAGTTGTCTGAAAAAACGTGTTTATTTCGGGCTGAAAAACACGTTTTGAAAAGTGTACTGTAACTGCCCCATAACTTACATGGGGTTGACCAAACTTGCAGAAACATGTTTATTTCTGCTGAAAAACACGTTTTGACACTTTCTGCACACTGGGGTTAAGAGCTGAGTGTGTGGGCTCTTCTGAGCTTGCAGTTACATAGGGATTCAGTTGTCTGAAAAAACGTGTTTATTTCGGGCTGAAAAACACGTTTTGAAAAGTGTACTGTAACTGCCCCATAACTTACATGGGGTTGACCAAACTTGCAGAAACATGTTTATTTCTGCTGAAAAACACGTTTTGACACTTTCTGCACACTGGGGTTAAGAGCAGAGTGTGTGGGCTCTTCTGAGCCTTGCAGTTACATAGGCATTCAGTTGTCTGAAAAAACGCGTTTATTTCGGGCTGAAAAACACGTTTTGAAAAGTGTACTGTAACTGCCCCATAACTTACATGGGGATGACCAAACTTCCAGAAACATGTTTATTTCTGCTGAAAAACACGTTTTGACACTTTCTGCACACTGGGGTTAAGAGCAGAGTGTGTGGGCTCTTCTGAGCCTTGCAGTTACATAGGGATTCAGTTGTCTGAAAAAACGCGTTTATTTCGGGCTGAAAAACACGTTTTGAAAAAAGTGCTGTTACTGCCCCATAACTTACATGGGGTTGACCAAACTTGCAGAAACATGTTTATTTCTGTTGAAAAGCACGTTTTGACACCTTCTGCACACTGGGGTTAAGAGCAGTGTGTGTGGGCTCTTCTGAGCCTTGCAGTTACATACGGATTCAGTTGTCTGAAAAAACGCGTTTATTTCGGGCTGAAAAACACGTTTTGAAAAAAGTGCTGTTACTGCCCCATAACTGACATGGGGTTGACCAAACTTGCAGAAACATGTTTATTTCTGCTGAAAAGCACGTTTTGACACTTTCTGCACACTGGGGCTAAGAGCAGAGTGTGTGGGCTCTTCTGAGCCTTGCAGTTACATAAGGATTCAGTTGTCTGAAAAAACGCGTTTATTTCGGGCTGAAAAACACGTTTTGAAAAGTGTACTGTAACTGCCCCATAACTTACATGGGGATGACCAAACTTGCAGAAACATGTTTATTTCTGCTGAAAAACACGTTTTGACACTTTCTGCACACTGGGGTTAAGAGCTGAGTGTGTGGGCTCTTCTGAGCTTGCAGTTACATAGGGATTCAGATGTCTGAAAAAACGTGTTTATTTCGGGCTGAAAAACACGTTTTGAAAAGTGTACTGTAACTGCCCCATAACTTACATGGGGTTGACCAAACTTGCAGAAACATGTTTATTTCTGCTGAAAAGCACGTTTTGACACTTTCTGCACACTGGGGTTAAGAGCAGAGTGTGTGGGCTCTTCTGAGCCTTGCAGTTACATAGGCATTCAGTTGTCTGAAAAAACGCGTTTATTTCGGGCTGAAAAACACGTTTTGAAAAAAGTGCTGTTACTGCCCCATAACTGACATGGGGTTGACCAAACTTGCAGAAACATGTTTATTTCTGCTGAAAAGCACGTTTTGACACTTTCTGCACACTGGGGCTAAGAGCAGAGTGTGTGGGCTCTTCTGAGCCTTGCAGTTACATAAGGATTCAGTTGTCTGAAAAAACGCGTTTATTTCGGGCTGAAAAACACGTTTTGAAAAGTGTACTATAACTGCCCCATAACTTACATGGGGATGACCAAACTTGCAGAAACATGTTTATTTCTGCTGAAAAACACGTTTTGACACTTTCTGCACACTGGGGTTAAGAGCAGAGTGTGTGGGCTCTTCTGAGCTTTGCAGTTACATAGGGATTCAGTTGTCTGAAAAAACGCGTTTATTTCGTGCTGAAAAACACGTTTTGAGAAAAGTGCTGTTACTGCCCCATAACTGACATGGGGTTGACCAAACTTGCAGAAACATGTTTATTTCTGCTGAAAAACACGTTTTGACACTTTCTGCACACTGGGGTTAAAAGCAGAGTGTGTGGGCTCTTCTGAGCCTTGCAGTTACATAGGGATTCAGTTGTCTGAAAAAACGCGTTTATTTCGGGCTGAAAAACACGTTTTGAAAAAAGTGTACTGTAACTGCCCCATAACTTACATAGGGTTGACCAAACTTGCAGAAACATGTTTATTTCTGCTGAAAAACACGTTTTGACACTTTCTGCACACTGGGGTTAAGAGCAGAGTGTGTGGGCTCTTCTGAGCCTTGCAGTTACATAGGGATTCAGTTGTCTGAAAAAACGCGTTTATTTCGGGCTGAAAAACACGTTTTGAAAAGTGTACTGTAACTGCCCCATAACTTACATGGGGTTGACCAAACTTGCAGAAACATGATTATTTCTGCTGAAAAACACGTTTTGACACGTTCTGCACACTGGGGTTAAGAGCTGAGTGTGTGGGCTCTTCTGAGCTTGCAGTTACATAGGGATTCAGTTGTCTGAAAAAACGTGTTTATTTCGGGCTGAAAAACACGTTTTGAAAAGTGTACTGTAACTGCCCCATAACTTACATGGGGTTGACCAAACTTGCAGAAACATGTTTATTTCTGCTGAAAAACACGTTTTGACACTTTCTGCACACTGTGGTTAAGAGCAGAGTGTGTGGGCTCTTCTGAGCCTTGCAGTTACACAGTGATTCAGTTGTCTGAAAAAACGCGTTTATTTCGGGCTGAAAAACACGTTTTGAAAAGTGTACTTTAACTGCCCCATAACTTACATGGGGTTGACCAAACTTGCAGAAACATGTTTATTTCTGCTGAAAAACACGTTTTGACACTTTCTGCACACTGGGGTTAAAAGCAGAGTGTGTGGGCTCTTCTGAGCCTTGCAGTTACATAGGGATTCAGTTGTCTGAAAAAACGCGTTTATTTCGGGCTGAAAAACACGTTTTGAAAAAAGTGTACTGTAACTGCCCCATAACTTACATAGGGTTGACCAAACTTGCAGAAACACGTTTATTTCTGCTGAAAAACACGTTTTGACACTTTCTGCACACTGGGGTTAAGAGCAGAGTGTGTGGGCTCTTCTGAGCCTTGCAGTTACATAGGGATTCAGTTGTCTGAAAAAACGCGTTTATTTCGGGCTGAAAAACACGTTTTGAAAAGTGTACTGTAACTGCCCCATAACTTACATGGGGTTGACCAAACTTGCAGAAACATGTTTATTTCTGCTGAAAAACACGTTTTGACACGTTCTGCACACTGGGGTTAAGAGCTGAGTGTGTGGGCTCTTCTGAGCTTGCAGTTACATAGGGATTCAGTTGTCTGAAAAAACGTGTTTATTTCGGGCTGAAAAACACGTTTTGAAAAGTGTACTGTAACTGCCCCATAACTTACATGGGGTTGACCAAACTTGCAGAAACATGTTTATTTCTGCTGAAAAACACGTTTTGACACTTTCTGCACACTGTGGTTAAGAGCAGAGTGTGTGGGCTCTTCTGAGCCTTGCAGTTACACAGGGATTCAGTTGTCTGAAAAAACGCGTTTATTTCGGGCTGAAAAACACGTTTTGAAAAGTGTACTTTAACTGCCCCATAACTTACATGGGGTTGACCAAACTTGCAGAAACATGTTTATTTCTGCTGAAAAACACGTCTTGACACTTTCTGCACACTGGGGTTAAGAGCAGAGTGTGTGGGCTCTTCTGAGCCTTGCAGTTACATAGGGATTCAGTTGTCTGAAAAAACGCGTTTATTTCGGGCTGAAAAACACGTTTTGAAAAAAGTGCTGTTACTGCCCCATAACTGACATGGGGTTGACCAAACTTGCAGAAACATGTTTATTTCTGCTGAAAAACATGTTTTGACACTTTCTGCACACTGGGGTTAAGAGCAGAGTGTGTGGGCTCTTCTGAGCTTGCAGTTACATAGGGATTCAGTTGTCTGAAATAACGTGTTTATTTCAGGCTGAAAAACACGTTTTGAAAAGTGTACTGTAACTGCCCCATAACTTACATGGGGTTGACCAAACTTGCAGAAACATGTTTGTTTCTGCTGAAAAACACGTTTTGACACTTTCTGCACACTGGGGTTAAGAGCAGAGTGTGTGGGCTCTTCTGAGCCTTGCAGTTACATAGGGATTCAGTTGTCTGAAAAAACGCGTTTATTTCGGGCTGAAAAACACGTTTTGAAAAAAGTGCTGTTACTGCCCCATAACTTACATGGGGTTGACCAAACTTGCAGAAACATGTTTATTTCTGCTGAAAAGCACGTTTTGACACCTTCTGCACACTGGGGTTAAGAGCAGTGTGTGTGGGCTCTTCTGAGCCTTGCAGTTACATACGGATTCAGTTGTCTGAAAAAACGCGTTTATTTCGGGCTGAAAAACACGTTTTGAAAAAAGTGCTGTTACTGCCCCATAACTGACATGGGGTTGACCAAACTTGCAGAAACATGTTTATTTCTGCTGAAAAGCACGTTTTGACACTTTCTGCACACTGGGGCTAAGAGCAGAGTGTGTGGGCTCTTCTGAGCCTTGCAGTTACATAGGCATTCAGTTGTCTGAAAAAACGCGTTTATTTCGGGCTGAAAAACACGTTTTGAAAAAAGTGCTGTTACTGTCCAATAACTTACATGGGGTTGACCAAACTTGCAGAAACATGTTTATTTCTGCTGAAAAACATGTTTTGACACTTTCTGCACACTGGGGTTAAGAGCTGAGTGTGTGGGCTCTTCTGAGCTTGCAGTTACATAGGGATTCAGTTGTCTGAAAAAACGCGTTTATTTCGGGCTGAAAAACACGTTTTGAAAAAAGTGCTGTTACTGTCCAATAACTTACATGGGGTTGACCAAACTTGCAGAAACATGTTTATTTCTGCTGAAAAACATGTTTTGACACTTTCTGCACACTGGGGTTAAGAGCTGAGTGTGTGGGCTCTTCTGAGCTTGCAGTTACATAGGGATTCAGTTGTCTGAAAAAACGCGTTTATTTCGGGCTGAAAAACACGTTTTGAAAAGTGTACTATAACTGCCCCATAACTTACATGGGTTTGACCAAACTTGCAGAAACATGTTTATGTCTGCTGAAAAACACGTTTTGACACTTTCTGCACACTGGGGTTAAGAGCAGTGTGTGTGGGCTCTTCTGAGCCTTGCAGTTACATAGGGATTCAGTTGTCTGAAAAAACGCGTTTATTTCGGGCTGAAAAACACGTTTTGAAAAAAGTGCTGTTACTGCCCCATAACTGACATGGGGTTGACCAAACTTGCAGAAACATGTTTATTTCTGCTGAAAAGCACGTTTTGACACTTTCTGCACACTGGGGCTAAGAGCAGAGTGTGTGGGCTCTTCTGAGCCTTGCAGTTACATAGGCATTCAGTTGTCTGAAAAAACGCGTTTATTTCGGGCTGAAAAACACGTTTTGAAAAAAGTGCTGTTACTGTCCAATAACTTACATGGGGTTGACCAAACTTGCAGAAACATGTTTATTTCTGCTGAAAAACATGTTTTGACACTTTCTGCACACTGGGGTTAAGAGCTGAGTGTGTGGGCTCTTCTGAGCTTGCAGTTACATAGGGATTCAGTTGTCTGAAAAAACGCGTTTATTTCGGGCTGAAAAACACGTTTTGAAAAGTGTACTGTAACTGCCCCATAACTTACATGGGGATGACCAAACTTGCAGAAACATGTTTATTTCTGCTGAAAAAAACGTTTTGACACTTTCTGCACACTGGGGTTCAGAGCAGAGTGTGTGGGCTCTTCTGAGCCTTGCAGTTACATACGGATTCAGTTTTCTGTAAAAACGCGTTTATTTCGGGCTGAAAAACACGTTTTGAAAAGTGTACTGTAACTGCCCCATAACTTAAATGGGGATGACCAAACTTCCAGAAACATGTTTATTTCTGCTGAAAAACATGTTTTGACACTTTCTGCACACTGGGGTTAAGAGCAGAGTGTGTGGGCTCTTCTGAGCCTTGCAGTTACATAGGGATTCAGTTGTCTGAAAAAACGCGTTTATTTCGGGCTGAAAAACACGTTTTGAAAAAAGTACTGTTACTGTCCAATAACTTACATGGGGTTGACCAAACTTGCAGAAACATGTTTATTTCTGCTGAAAAACATGTTTTGACACTTTCTGCACACTGGGGTTAAGAGCTGAGTGTGTGGGCTCTTCTGAGCTTGCAGTTACATAGGGATTCAGTTGTCTGAAAAAACGTGTTTATTTCGGGCTGAAAAACACGTTTTGAAAAGTGTACTGTAACTGCCCCATAACTTACATGGGGTTGACCAAACTTGCAGAAACATGTTTATGTCTGCTGAAAAACACGTTTTGACACTTTCTGCACACTGGGGTTAAGAGCAGTGTGTGTGGGCTCTTCTGAGCCTTGCAGTTACATACGGATTCAGTTGTCTGAAAAAACGTGTTTATTTCGGGCTGAAAAACACGTTTTGAAAAGTGTACTGTAACTGCCCCATAACTTACATGGGGTTGACCAAACTTGCAGAAACATGTTTATGTCTGCTGAAAAACACGTTTTGACACTTTCTGCACACTGGGGTTAAGAGCAGTGTGTGTGGGCTCTTCTGAGCCTTGCAGTTACATACGGATTCAGTTGTCTGAAAAAACGCGTTTATTTCGGGCTGAAAAACACGTTTTGAAAAATGTACTGTAACTGCCCCATAACTTACATGGGGTTGACCAAACTTGCAGAAACATGTTTATTTCTGCTGAAAAACACGTTTTGACACTTTCTGCACACTGGGGCTAAGAGCAGTGTGTGTGGGCTCTTCTGAGCCTTGCAGTTACATAAGGATTCAGTTGTCTGAAAAAACGCGTTTATTTCGGGCTGAAAAACACGTTTTGAAAAAAGTGCTGTTACTGTCCAATAACTTACATGGGGTTGACCAAACTTGCAGAAACATGTTTATTTCTGCTGAAAAACATGTTTTGACACTTTCTGCACACTGGGGTTAAGAGCTGAGTGTGTGGGCTCTTCTGAGCTTGCAGTTACATAAGGATTCAGTTGTCTGAAAAAACGCGTTTATTTCGGGCTGAAAAACACGTTTTGAAAAAAGTGCTGTTACTGCCCCATAACTTACATGGGGTTGACCAAACTTGCAGAAACATGTTTATGTCTGCTGAAAAACACGTTTTGACACTTTCTGCACACTGGGGTTAAGAGCAGAGTGTGTGGGCTCTTCTGAGCCTTGCAGTTACATAAGGATTCAGTTGTCTGAAAAAACGCGTTTATTTCGGGCTGAAAAACACGTTTTGAAAAGTGTACTGTAACTGCCCCATAACTTACATGGGGATGACCAAACTTGCAGAAACATGTTTATTTCTGCTGAAAAACACGTTTTGACACTTTCTGCACACTGGGGTTAAGAGCAGAGTGTGTGGGCTCTTCTGAGCCTTGCAGTTACATACGGATTCAGTTTTCTGAAAAAACGCGTTTATTTCGGGCTGAAAAACACGTTTTGAAAAGTGTACTGTAACTGCCCCATAACTTAAATGGGGATGACCAAACTTCCAGAAACATGTTTATTTCTGCTGAAAAACATGTTTTGACACTTTCTGCACACTGGGGTTAAGAGCAGAGTGTGTGGGCTCTTCTGAGCCTTGCAGTTACATACGGATTCAGTTGTCTGAAAAAACGCGTTTATTTCGGGCTGAAAAACACGTTTTGAAAAAAGTGCTGTTACTGTCCAATAACTTACATGGGGTTGACCAAACTTGCAGAAACATGTTTATTTCTGCTGAAAAACATGTTTTGACACTTTCTGCACACTGGGGTTAAGAGCTGAGTGTGTGGGCTCTTCTGAGCTTGCAGTTACATAGGGATTCAGATGTCTGAAAAAACGTGTTTATTTCGGGCTGAAAAACACGTTTTGAAAAGTGTACTGTAACTGCCCCATAACTTACATGGGGTTGACCAAACTTGCAGAAACATGTTTATTTCTGCTGAAAAGCACGTTTTGACACTTTCTGCACACTGGGGCTAAGAGCAGAGTGTGTGGGCTCTTCTGAGCCTTGCAGTTACATAAGGATTCAGTTGTCTGAAAAAACGCGTTTATTTCGGGCTGAAAAACACGTTTTGAAAAGTGTACTGTAACTGCCCCATAACTTACATGGGGATGACCAAACTTGCAGAAACATGTTTATTTCTGCTGAAAAACACGTTTTGACACTTTCTGCACACTGGGGTTAAGAGCAGAGTGTGTGGGCTCTTCTGAGCTTTGCAGTTACATAGGGATTCAGTTGTCTGAAAAAACGCGTTTATTTCGTGCTGAAAAACACGTTTTGAAAAAAGTGCTGTTACTGCCCCATAACTGACATGGGGTTGACCAAACTTGCAGAAACATGTTTATTTCTGCTGAAAAACATGTTTTGACACTTTCTGCACAGTGGGGTTAAGAGCAGAGTGTGTGGGCTCTTCTGAGCCTTGCAGTTACATACGGATTCAGTTGTCTGAAAAAACGCGTTTATTTCGGGCTGAAAAACACGTTTTGAAAAGTGTACTGTAACTGCCCCATAACTTACATGGGGTTGACCAAACTTGCAGAAACATGTTTATTTCTGCTGAAAAACACGTTTTGACACTTTCTGCACACTGGGGTTAAGAGCAGAGTGTGTGGGCTCTTCTGAGCCTTGCAGTTACATAGGGATTCAGTTGTCTGAAAAAACGCGTTTATTTCGGGCTGAAAAACACGTTTTGAAAAATGTGCTGTTACTGCCCCATAACTTACATGGGGTTGACCAAACTTGCAGAAACATGTTTATTTTTGCTGAAAAACACGTTTTGACACTTTCTGCACACTGCGGTTAAGAGCAGAGTGTGTGGGCTCTTCTGAGCCTTGCAGTTACATACGGATTCAGTTGTCTGAAAAAACGCGTTTATTTCGGGCTGAAAAACACGTTTTGAAAAAAGTGCTGTTACTGCCCCATAACTGACATGGGGTTGACCAAACTTGCAGAAACATGTTTATTTCTGCTGAAAAACACGTTTTGACACTTTCTGCACACTGTGGTTAAGAGCAGAGTGTGTGGGCTCTTCTGAGCCTTGCAGTTACATACGGATTCAGTTGTCTGAAAAAACGCGTTTATTTCGGGCTGAAAAACACGTTTTGAAAAAAGTGCTGTTACTGCCCCATAACTGACATGGGGTTGACCAAACTTGCAGAAACATGTTTATTTCTGCTGAAAAGCACGTTTTGACACTTTCTGCACACTGGGGCTAAGAGCAGAGTGTGTGGGCTCTTCTGAGCCTTGCAGTTACATAAGGATTCAGTTGTCTGAAAAAACGCGTTTATTTCGGGCTGAAAAACACGTTTTGAAAAGTGTACTGTAACTGCCCCATAACTTACATGGGGATGACCAAACTTGCAGAAACATGTTTATTTCTGCTGAAAAACACGTTTTGACACTTTCTGCACACTGGGGTTAAGAGCTGAGTGTGTGGGCTCTTCTGAGCTTGCAGTTACATAGGGATTCAGATGTCTGAAAAAACGTGTTTATTTCGGGCTGAAAAACACGTTTTGAAAAGTGTACTGTAACTGCCCCATAACTTACATGGGGTTGACCAAACTTGCAGAAACATGTTTATTTCTGCTGAAAAGCACGTTTTGACACTTTCTGCACACTGGGGTTAAGAGCAGAGTGTGTGGGCTCTTCTGAGCCTTGCAGTTACATAGGCATTCAGTTGTCTGAAAAAACGCGTTTATTTCGGGCTGAAAAACACGTTTTGAAAAAAGTGCTGTTACTGCCCCATAACTGACATGGGGTTGACCAAACTTGCAGAAACATGTTTATTTCTGCTGAAAAGCACGTTTTGACACTTTCTGCACACTGGGGCTAAGAGCAGAGTGTGTGGGCTCTTCTGAGCCTTGCAGTTACATAAGGATTCAGTTGTCTGAAAAAACGCGTTTATTTCGGGCTGAAAAACACGTTTTGAAAAGTGTACTATAACTGCCCCATAACTTACATGGGGATGACCAAACTTGCAGAAACATGTTTATTTCTGCTGAAAAACACGTTTTGACACTTTCTGCACACTGGGGTTAAGAGCAGAGTGTGTGGGCTCTTCTGAGCTTTGCAGTTACATAGGGATTCAGTTGTCTGAAAAAACGCGTTTATTTCGTGCTGAAAAACACGTTTTGAGAAAAGTGCTGTTACTGCCCCATAACTGACATGGGGTTGACCAAACTTGCAGAAACATGTTTATTTCTGCTGAAAAACACGTTTTGACACTTTCTGCACACTGGGGTTAAAAGCAGAGTGTGTGGGCTCTTCTGAGCCTTGCAGTTACATAGGGATTCAGTTGTCTGAAAAAACGCGTTTATTTCGGGCTGAAAAACACGTTTTGAAAAAAGTGTACTGTAACTGCCCCATAACTTACATAGGGTTGACCAAACTTGCAGAAACATGTTTATTTCTGCTGAAAAACACGTTTTGACACTTTCTGCACACTGGGGTTAAGAGCAGAGTGTGTGGGCTCTTCTGAGCCTTGCAGTTACATAGGGATTCAGTTGTCTGAAAAAACGCGTTTATTTCGGGCTGAAAAACACGTTTTGAAAAGTGTACTGTAACTGCCCCATAACTTACATGGGGTTGACCAAACTTGCAGAAACATGATTATTTCTGCTGAAAAACACGTTTTGACACGTTCTGCACACTGGGGTTAAGAGCTGAGTGTGTGGGCTCTTCTGAGCTTGCAGTTACATAGGGATTCAGTTGTCTGAAAAAACGTGTTTATTTCGGGCTGAAAAACACGTTTTGAAAAGTGTACTGTAACTGCCCCATAACTTACATGGGGTTGACCAAACTTGCAGAAACATGTTTATTTCTGCTGAAAAACACGTTTTGACACT
Source organism: Lepisosteus oculatus (assembly GCF_040954835.1). Lineage (NCBI taxonomy): Eukaryota > Metazoa > Chordata > Actinopteri > Semionotiformes > Lepisosteidae > Lepisosteus > Lepisosteus oculatus. The sequence goes on from NW_027168005.1 coordinate 58,147, forward strand.
TTCTGCACACTGTGGTTAAGAGCAGAGTGTGTGGGCTCTTCTGAGCCTTGCAGTTACACAGTGATTCAGTTGTCTGAAAAAACGCGTTTATTTCGGGCTGAAAAACACGTTTTGAAAAGTGTACTTTAACTGCCCCATAACTTACATGGGGTTGACCAAACTTGCAGAAACATGTTTATTTCTGCTGAAAAACACGTTTTGACACTTTCTGCACACTGGGGTTAAAAGCAGAGTGTGTGGGCTCTTCTGAGCCTTGCAGTTACATAGGGATTCAGTTGTCTGAAAAAACGCGTTTATTTCGGGCTGAAAAACACGTTTTGAAAAAAGTGTACTGTAACTGCCCCATAACTTACATAGGGTTGACCAAACTTGCAGAAACACGTTTATTTCTGCTGAAAAACACGTTTTGACACTTTCTGCACACTGGGGTTAAGAGCAGAGTGTGTGGGCTCTTCTGAGCCTTGCAGTTACATAGGGATTCAGTTGTCTGAAAAAACGCGTTTATTTCGGGCTGAAAAACACGTTTTGAAAAGTGTACTGTAACTGCCCCATAACTTACATGGGGTTGACCAAACTTGCAGAAACATGTTTATTTCTGCTGAAAAACACGTTTTGACACGTTCTGCACACTGGGGTTAAGAGCTGAGTGTGTGGGCTCTTCTGAGCTTGCAGTTACATAGGGATTCAGTTGTCTGAAAAAACGTGTTTATTTCGGGCTGAAAAACACGTTTTGAAAAGTGTACTGTAACTGCCCCATAACTTACATGGGGTTGACCAAACTTGCAGAAACATGTTTATTTCTGCTGAAAAACACGTTTTGACACTTTCTGCACACTGTGGTTAAGAGCAGAGTGTGTGGGCTCTTCTGAGCCTTGCAGTTACACAGGGATTCAGTTGTCTGAAAAAACGCGTTTATTTCGGGCTGAAAAACACGTTTTGAAAAGTGTACTTTAACTGCCCCATAACTTACATGGGGTTGACCAAACTTGCAGAAACATGTTTATTTCTGCTGAAAAACACGTCTTGACACTTTCTGCACACTGGGGTTAAGAGCAGAGTGTGTGGGCTCTTCTGAGCCTTGCAGTTACATAGGGATTCAGTTGTCTGAAAAAACGCGTTTATTTCGGGCTGAAAAACACGTTTTGAAAAAAGTGCTGTTACTGCCCCATAACTGACATGGGGTTGACCAAACTTGCAGAAACATGTTTATTTCTGCTGAAAAACATGTTTTGACACTTTCTGCACACTGGGGTTAAGAGCAGAGTGTGTGGGCTCTTCTGAGCTTGCAGTTACATAGGGATTCAGTTGTCTGAAATAACGTGTTTATTTCAGGCTGAAAAACACGTTTTGAAAAGTGTACTGTAACTGCCCCATAACTTACATGGGGTTGACCAAACTTGCAGAAACATGTTTGTTTCTGCTGAAAAACACGTTTTGACACTTTCTGCACACTGGGGTTAAGAGCAGAGTGTGTGGGCTCTTCTGAGCCTTGCAGTTACATAGGGATTCAGTTGTCTGAAAAAACGCGTTTATTTCGGGCTGAAAAACACGTTTTGAAAAAAGTGCTGTTACTGCCCCATAACTTACATGGGGTTGACCAAACTTGCAGAAACATGTTTATTTCTGCTGAAAAGCACGTTTTGACACCTTCTGCACACTGGGGTTAAGAGCAGTGTGTGTGGGCTCTTCTGAGCCTTGCAGTTACATACGGATTCAGTTGTCTGAAAAAACGCGTTTATTTCGGGCTGAAAAACACGTTTTGAAAAAAGTGCTGTTACTGCCCCATAACTGACATGGGGTTGACCAAACTTGCAGAAACATGTTTATTTCTGCTGAAAAGCACGTTTTGACACTTTCTGCACACTGGGGCTAAGAGCAGAGTGTGTGGGCTCTTCTGAGCCTTGCAGTTACATAGGCATTCAGTTGTCTGAAAAAACGCGTTTATTTCGGGCTGAAAAACACGTTTTGAAAAAAGTGCTGTTACTGTCCAATAACTTACATGGGGTTGACCAAACTTGCAGAAACATGTTTATTTCTGCTGAAAAACATGTTTTGACACTTTCTGCACACTGGGGTTAAGAGCTGAGTGTGTGGGCTCTTCTGAGCTTGCAGTTACATAGGGATTCAGTTGTCTGAAAAAACGCGTTTATTTCGGGCTGAAAAACACGTTTTGAAAAAAGTGCTGTTACTGTCCAATAACTTACATGGGGTTGACCAAACTTGCAGAAACATGTTTATTTCTGCTGAAAAACATGTTTTGACACTTTCTGCACACTGGGGTTAAGAGCTGAGTGTGTGGGCTCTTCTGAGCTTGCAGTTACATAGGGATTCAGTTGTCTGAAAAAACGCGTTTATTTCGGGCTGAAAAACACGTTTTGAAAAGTGTACTATAACTGCCCCATAACTTACATGGGTTTGACCAAACTTGCAGAAACATGTTTATGTCTGCTGAAAAACACGTTTTGACACTTTCTGCACACTGGGGTTAAGAGCAGTGTGTGTGGGCTCTTCTGAGCCTTGCAGTTACATAGGGATTCAGTTGTCTGAAAAAACGCGTTTATTTCGGGCTGAAAAACACGTTTTGAAAAAAGTGCTGTTACTGCCCCATAACTGACATGGGGTTGACCAAACTTGCAGAAACATGTTTATTTCTGCTGAAAAGCACGTTTTGACACTTTCTGCACACTGGGGCTAAGAGCAGAGTGTGTGGGCTCTTCTGAGCCTTGCAGTTACATAGGCATTCAGTTGTCTGAAAAAACGCGTTTATTTCGGGCTGAAAAACACGTTTTGAAAAAAGTGCTGTTACTGTCCAATAACTTACATGGGGTTGACCAAACTTGCAGAAACATGTTTATTTCTGCTGAAAAACATGTTTTGACACTTTCTGCACACTGGGGTTAAGAGCTGAGTGTGTGGGCTCTTCTGAGCTTGCAGTTACATAGGGATTCAGTTGTCTGAAAAAACGCGTTTATTTCGGGCTGAAAAACACGTTTTGAAAAGTGTACTATAACTGCCCCATAACTTACATGGGGTTGACCAAACTTGCAGAAACATGTTTATGTCTGCTGAAAAACACGTTTTGACACTTTCTGCACACTGGGGTTAAGAGCAGTGTGTGTGGGCTCTTCTGAGCCTTGCAGTTACATACGGATTCAGTTGTCTGAAAAAACGCGTTTATTTCGGGCTGAAAAACACGTTTTGAAAAAAGTGCTGTTACTGCCCCATAACTGACATGGGGTTGACCAAACTTGCAGAAACATGTTTATTTCTGCTGAAAAGCACGTTTTGACACTTTCTGCACACTGGGGCTAAGAGCAGAGTGTGTGGGCTCTTCTGAGCCTTGCAGTTACATAAGGATTCAGTTGTCTGAAAAAACGCGTTTATTTCGGGCTGAAAAACACGTTTTGAAAAGTGTACTGTAACTGCCCCATAACTTACATGGGGATGACCAAACTTGCAGAAACATGTTTATTTCTGCTGAAAAAAACGTTTTGACACTTTCTGCACACTGGGGTTCAGAGCAGAGTGTGTGGGCTCTTCTGAGCCTTGCAGTTACATACGGATTCAGTTTTCTGTAAAAACGCGTTTATTTCGGGCTGAAAAACACGTTTTGAAAAGTGTACTGTAACTGCCCCATAACTTAAATGGGGATGACCAAACTTCCAGAAACATGTTTATTTCTGCTGAAAAACATGTTTTGACACTTTCTGCACACTGGGGTTAAGAGCAGAGTGTGTGGGCTCTTCTGAGCCTTGCAGTTACATAGGGATTCAGTTGTCTGAAAAAACGCGTTTATTTCGGGCTGAAAAACACGTTTTGAAAAAAGTACTGTTACTGTCCAATAACTTACATGGGGTTGACCAAACTTGCAGAAACATGTTTATTTCTGCTGAAAAACATGTTTTGACACTTTCTGCACACTGGGGTTAAGAGCTGAGTGTGTGGGCTCTTCTGAGCTTGCAGTTACATAGGGATTCAGTTGTCTGAAAAAACGTGTTTATTTCGGGCTGAAAAACACGTTTTGAAAAGTGTACTGTAACTGCCCCATAACTTACATGGGGTTGACCAAACTTGCAGAAACATGTTTATGTCTGCTGAAAAACACGTTTTGACACTTTCTGCACACTGGGGTTAAGAGCAGTGTGTGTGGGCTCTTCTGAGCCTTGCAGTTACATACGGATTCAGTTGTCTGAAAAAACGTGTTTATTTCGGGCTGAAAAACACGTTTTGAAAAGTGTACTGTAACTGCCCCATAACTTACATGGGGTTGACCAAACTTGCAGAAACATGTTTATGTCTGCTGAAAAACACGTTTTGACACTTTCTGCACACTGGGGTTAAGAGCAGTGTGTGTGGGCTCTTCTGAGCCTTGCAGTTACATACGGATTCAGTTGTCTGAAAAAACGCGTTTATTTCGGGCTGAAAAACACGTTTTGAAAAATGTACTGTAACTGCCCCATAACTTACATGGGGTTGACCAAACTTGCAGAAACATGTTTATTTCTGCTGAAAAACACGTTTTGACACTTTCTGCACACTGGGGCTAAGAGCAGTGTGTGTGGGCTCTTCTGAGCCTTGCAGTTACATAAGGATTCAGTTGTCTGAAAAAACGCGTTTATTTCGGGCTGAAAAACACGTTTTGAAAAAAGTGCTGTTACTGTCCAATAACTTACATGGGGTTGACCAAACTTGCAGAAACATGTTTATTTCTGCTGAAAAACATGTTTTGACACTTTCTGCACACTGGGGTTAAGAGCTGAGTGTGTGGGCTCTTCTGAGCTTGCAGTTACATAAGGATTCAGTTGTCTGAAAAAACGCGTTTATTTCGGGCTGAAAAACACGTTTTGAAAAAAGTGCTGTTACTGCCCCATAACTTACATGGGGTTGACCAAACTTGCAGAAACATGTTTATGTCTGCTGAAAAACACGTTTTGACACTTTCTGCACACTGGGGTTAAGAGCAGAGTGTGTGGGCTCTTCTGAGCCTTGCAGTTACATAAGGATTCAGTTGTCTGAAAAAACGCGTTTATTTCGGGCTGAAAAACACGTTTTGAAAAGTGTACTGTAACTGCCCCATAACTTACATGGGGATGACCAAACTTGCAGAAACATGTTTATTTCTGCTGAAAAACACGTTTTGACACTTTCTGCACACTGGGGTTAAGAGCAGAGTGTGTGGGCTCTTCTGAGCCTTGCAGTTACATACGGATTCAGTTTTCTGAAAAAACGCGTTTATTTCGGGCTGAAAAACACGTTTTGAAAAGTGTACTGTAACTGCCCCATAACTTAAATGGGGATGACCAAACTTCCAGAAACATGTTTATTTCTGCTGAAAAACATGTTTTGACACTTTCTGCACACTGGGGTTAAGAGCAGAGTGTGTGGGCTCTTGTGAGCCTTGCAGTTACATACGGATTCAGTTGTCTGAAAAAACGCGTTTATTTCGGGCTGAAAAACACGTTTTGAAAAAAGTGCTGTTACTGTCCAATAACTTACATGGGGTTGACCAAACTTGCAGAAACATGTTTATTTCTGCTGAAAAACATGTTTTGACACTTTCTGCACACTGGGGTTAAGAGCTGAGTGTGTGGGCTCTTCTGAGCTTGCAGTTACATAGGGATTCAGATGTCTGAAAAAACGTGTTTATTTCGGGCTGAAAAACACGTTTTGAAAAGTGTACTGTAACTGCCCCATAACTTACATGGGGTTGACCAAACTTGCAGAAACATGTTTATTTCTGCTGAAAAGCACGTTTTGACACTTTCTGCACACTGGGGCTAAGAGCAGAGTGTGTGGGCTCTTCTGAGCCTTGCAGTTACATAAGGATTCAGTTGTCTGAAAAAACGCGTTTATTTCGGGCTGAAAAACACGTTTTGAAAAGTGTACTGTAACTGCCCCATAACTTACATGGGGATGACCAAACTTGCAGAAACATGTTTATTTCTGCTGAAAAACACGTTTTGACACTTTCTGCACACTGGGGTTAAGAGCAGAGTGTGTGGGCTCTTCTGAGCTTTGCAGTTACATAGGGATTCAGTTGTCTGAAAAAACGCGTTTATTTCGTGCTGAAAAACACGTTTTGAAAAAAGTGCTGTTACTGCCCCATAACTGACATGGGGTTGACCAAACTTGCAGAAACATGTTTATTTCTGCTGAAAAACATGTTTTGACACTTTCTGCACAGTGGGGTTAAGAGCAGAGTGTGTGGGCTCTTCTGAGCCTTGCAGTTACATACGGATTCAGTTGTCTGAAAAAACGCGTTTATTTCGGGCTGAAAAACACGTTTTGAAAAGTGTACTGTAACTGCCCCATAACTTACATGGGGTTGACCAAACTTGCAGAAACATGTTTATTTCTGCTGAAAAACACGTTTTGACACTTTCTGCACACTGGGGTTAAGAGCAGAGTGTGTGGGCTCTTCTGAGCCTTGCAGTTACATAGGGATTCAGTTGTCTGAAAAAACGCGTTTATTTCGGGCTGAAAAACACGTTTTGAAAAATGTGCTGTTACTGCCCCATAACTTACATGGGGTTGACCAAACTTGCAGAAACATGTTTATTTTTGCTGAAAAACACGTTTTGACACTTTCTGCACACTGCGGTTAAGAGCAGAGTGTGTGGGCTCTTCTGAGCCTTGCAGTTACATACGGATTCAGTTGTCTGAAAAAACGCGTTTATTTCGGGCTGAAAAACACGTTTTGAAAAGTGTACTGTAACTGCCCCATAACTTACATGGGGTTGACCAAACTTGCAGAAACATGTTTATTTCTGCTGAAAAGCACGTTTTGACACTTTCTGCACACTGGGGCTAAGAGCAGAGTGTGTGGGCTCTTCTGAGCCTTGCAGTTACATAAGGATTCAGTTGTCTGAAAAAACGCGTTTATTTCGGGCTGAAAAACACGTTTTGAAAAGTGTACTGTAACTGCCCCATAACTTACATGGGGATGACCAAACTTGCAGAAACATGTTTATTTCTGCTGAAAAACACGTTTTGACACTTTCTGCACACTGGGGTTAAGAGCAGAGTGTGTGGGCTCTTCTGAGCTTTGCAGTTACATAGGGATTCAGTTGTCTGAAAAAACGCGTTTATTTCGTGCTGAAAAACACGTTTTGAAAAAAGTGCTGTTACTGCCCCATAACTGACATGGGGTTGACCAAACTTGCAGAAACATGTTTATTTCTGCTGAAAAACATGTTTTGACACTTTCTGCACAGTGGGGTTAAGAGCAGAGTGTGTGGGCTCTTCTGAGCCTTGCAGTTACATACGGATTCAGTTGTCTGAAAAAACGCGTTTATTTCGGGCTGAAAAACACGTTTTGAAAAGTGTACTGTAACTGCCCCATAACTTACATGGGGTTGACCAAACTTGCAGAAACATGTTTATTTCTGCTGAAAAACACGTTTTGACACTTTCTGCACACTGGGGTTAAGAGCAGAGTGTGTGGGCTCTTCTGAGCCTTGCAGTTACATAGGGATTCAGTTGTCTGAAAAAACGCGTTTATTTCGTGCTGAAAAACACGTTTTGAAAAAAGTGCTGTTACTGCCCCATAACTGACATGGGGTTGACCAAACTTGCAGAAACATGTTTATTTCTGCTGAAAAACATGTTTTGACATTTTCTGCACAGTGGGGTTAAGAGCAGAGTGTGTGGGCTCTTCTGAGCCTTGCAGTTACATACGGATTCAGTTGTCTGAAAAAACGCGTTTATTTCGGGCTGAAAAACACGTTTTGAAAAGTGTACTGTAACTGCCCCATAACTTACATGGGGTTGACCAAACTTGCAGAAACATGTTTATTTCTGCTGAAAAACACGTTTTGACACTTTCTGCACACTGGGGTTAAGAGCAGAGTGTGTGGGCTCTTCTGAGCCTTGCAGTTACATAGGGATTCAGTTGTCTGAAAAAACGCGTTTATTTCGGGCTGAAAAACACGTTTTGAAAAGTGTACTGTAACTGCCCCATAACTTACATGGGGATGACCAAACTTGCAGAAACATGTTTATTTCTGCTGAAAAACACGTTTTGACACTTTCTGCACACTGGGGTTAAGAGCAGAGTGTGTGGGCTCTTCTGAGCCTTGCAGTTACATAGGGATTCAGTTGTCTGAAAAAACGCGTTTATTTCGGGCTGAAAAACACGTTTTGAAAAAAGTGCTGTTACTGCCCCATAACTTACATGGGGTTGACCAAACTTGCAGAAACATGTTTATTTTTGCTGAAAAACACGTTTTGACACTTTCTGCACACTGCGGTTAAGAGCAGAGTGTGTGGGCTCTTCTGAGCCTTGCAGTTACATACGGATTCAGTTGTCTGAAAAAACGCGTTTATTTCGGGCTGAAAAACACGTTTTGAAAAGTGTACTGTAACTGCCCCATAACTTACATGGGGTTGACCAAACTTGCAGAAACATGTTTATTTCTGCTGAAAAACATGTTTTGACACTTTCTGCACACTGGGGTTAAGAGCTGAGTTTGTGGGCTCTTCTGAGCTTGCAGTTACATAGGGATTCAGTTGTCTGAAATAACGTGTTTATTTCAGGCTGAAAAACACGTTTTGAAAAGTGTACTGTAACTGCCCCATAACTTACATGGGGTTGACCAAACTTGCAGAAACATGTTTATTTCTGCTGAAAAACACGTTTTGACACTTTCTGCACACTGGGGTTAAGAGCAGAGTGTGTGGGCTCTTCTAAGCTTTGCAGTTACATAGGGATTCAGTTGTCTGAAAAAACGCGTTTATTTCGGGCTGAAAAACACGTTTTGAAAAAAGTGCTGTTACTGCCCCATAACTGACATGGGGTTGACCAAACTTGCAGAAACATGTTTATTTCTGCTGAAAAGCACGTTTTGACACTTTCTGCACACTGGGGCTAAGAGCAGAGTGTGTGGGCTCTTCTGAGCCTTGCAGTTACATAAGGATTCAGTTGTCTGAAAAAACGCGTTTATTTCGGGCTGAAAAACACGTTTTGAAAAGTGTACTGTAACTGCCCCATAACTTACATGGGGATGACCAAACTTGCAGAATCATGTTTATTTCTGCTGAAAAACACGTTTTGACACTTTCTGCACACTGGGGTTAAGAGCAGAGTGTGTGGGCTCTTCTGAGCTTTGCAGTTACATAGGGATTCAGTTGTCAGAAAAAACGCGTTTATTTCGTGCTGAAAAACACGTTTTGAAAAAAGTGCTGTTACTGCCCCATAACTGACATGGGGTTGACCAAACTTGCAGAAACATGTTTATTTCTGCTGAAAAACATGTTTTGACACTTTCTGCACAGTGGGGTTAAGAGCAGAGTGTGTGGGCTCTTCTGAGCCTTGCAGTTACATACGGATTCAGTTGTCTGAAAAAACGCGTTTATTTCGGGCTGAAAAACACGTTTTGAAAAGTGTACTGTAACTGCCCCATAACTTACATGGGGTTGACCAAACTTGCAGAAACATGTTTATTTCTGCTGAAAAACACGTTTTGACACTTTCTGCACACTGGGGTTAAGAGCAGAGTGTGTGGGCTCTTCTGAGCCTTGCAGTTACATAGGGATTCAGTTGTCTGAAAAAACGCGTTTATTTCGGGCTGAAAAACACGTTTTGAAAAGTGTACTGTAACTGCCCCATAACTTACATGGGGTTGACCAAACTTGCAGAAACATGTTTATTTCTGCTGAAAAACACGTTTTGACACTTTCTGCACACTGGGGTTAAGAGCAGAGTGTGTGGGCTCTTCTGAGCCTTGCAGTTACATACGGATTCAGTTGTCTGAAAAAACGCGTTTATTTCGGGCTGAAAAACAGGTTTTGAAAAGTTTACTGTAACTGCCCCATAACTTACATGGGGATGACCAAAGTTGCAGAAACATGTTTATTTCTGCTGAAAAACACGTTTTGACACTTTCTGCACACTGGGGTTAAGAGCAGAGTGTGTGGGCTCTTCTGAGCCTTGCAGTTACATAGGGATTCAGTTGTCTGAAAAAACGCGTTTATTTCGGGCTGAAAAACACGTTTTGAAAAATGTGCTGTTACTGCCCCATAACTTACATGGGGTTGACCAAACTTGCAGAAACATGTTTATTTTTGCTGAAAAACACGTTTTGACACTTTCTGCACACTGCGGTTAAGAGCAGAGTGTGTGGGCTCTTCTGAGCCTTGCAGTTACATACGGATTCAGTTGTCTGAAAAAACGCGTTTATTTCGGGCTGAAAAACACGTTTTGAAAAGTGTACTGTAACTGCCCCATAACTTACATGGGGATGACCAAACTTGCAGAAACATGTTTATTTCTGCTGAAAAACATGTTTTGACACTTTCTGCACAGTGGGGTTAAGAGCAGAGTGTGTGGGCTCTTCTGAGCCTTGCAGTTACATACGGATTCAGTTGTCTGAAAAAACGCGTTTATTTCGGGCTGAAAAACACGTTTTGAAAAGTGTACTGTAACTGCCCCATAACTTACATGGGGTTGACCAAACTTGCAGAAACATGTTTATTTCTGCTGAAAAACACGTTTTGACACTTTCTGCACACTGGGGTTAAGAGCAGAGTGTGTGGGCTCTTCTGAGCCTTGCAGTTACATACGGATTCAGTTGTCTGAAAAAACGCGTTTATTTCGGGCTGAAAAACACGTTTTGAAAAGTGTACTGTAACTGCCCCATAACTTACATGGGGATGACCAAACTTCCAGAAACATGTTTATTTCTGCTGAAAAACATGTTTTGACACTTTCTGCACACTGGGGTTAAGAGCAGAGTGTGTGGGCTCTTCTGAGCCTTGCAGTTACATAGGGATTCAGTTGTCTGAAAAAACGCGTTTATTTCGGGCTGAAAAACACGTTTTGAAAAAAGTGCTGTTACTGCCCCATAACTTACATGGGGTTGACCAAACTTGCAGAAACATGTTTATTTCTGCTGAAAAACATGTTTTGACACTTTCTGCACACTGGGGTTAAGAGCTGAGTTTGTGGGCTCTTCTGAGCTTGCAGTTACATAGGGATTCAGTTGTCTGAAATAACGTGTTTATTTCAGGCTGAAAAACACGTTTTGAAAAGTGTACTGTAACTGCCCCATAACTTACATGGGGATGATCAAACTTCCAGAAACATGTTTATTTCTGCTGAAAAACACGTTTTGACACTTTCTGCACACTGGGGTTAAGAGCAGAGTGTGTGGGCTCTTCTGAGCCTTGCAGTAACATAGGGATTCAGTTGTCTGAAAAAACGCGTTTATTTCGGGCTGAAAAACACGTTTTGAAAAAAGTGCTGTTACTGCCCCATAACTTACATGGGGTTGACCAAACTTGCAGAAACATGTTTATTTCTGCTGAAAAACATGTTTTGACACTTTCTGCACACTGGGGTTAAGAGCAGAGTGTGTGGGCTCTTCTGAGCTTTGCAGTTACATAGGGATTCAGTTGTCTGAAAAAACGCGTTTATTTCGTGCTGAAAAACACGTTTTGAAAAAAGTGCTGTTACTGCCCCATAACTGACATGGGGTTGACCAAACTTGCAGAAACATGTTTATTTCTGCTGAAAAACATGTTTTGACACTTTCTGCACAGTGGGGTTAAGAGCAGAGTGTGTGGGCTCTTCTGAGCCTTGCAGTTACATACGGATTCAGTTGTCTGAAAAAACGCGTTTATTTCGGGCTGAAAAACACGTTTTGAAAAGTGTACTGTAACTGCCCCATAACTTACATGGGGTTGACCAAACTTGCAGAAACATGTTTATTTCTGCTGAAAAACACGTTTTGACACTTTCTGCACACTGGGGTTAAGAGCAGAGTGTGTGGGCTCTTCTGAGCCTTGCAGTTACATAGGGATTCAGTTGTCTGAAAAAACGCGTTTATTTCGGGCTGAAAAACACGTTTTGAAAAGTGTACTGTAACTGCCCCATAACTTACATGGGGATGACCAAACTTGCAGAAACATGTTTATTTCTGCTGAAAAACACGTTTTGACACTTTCTGCACACTGGGGTTAAGAGCAGAGTGTGTGGGCTCTTCTGAGCCTTGCAGTTACATAGGGATTCAGTTGTCTGAAAAAACGCGTTTATTTCGGGCTGAAAAACACGTTTTGAAAAAAGTGCTGTTACTGCCCCATAACTTACATGGGGTTGACCAAACTTGCAGAAACATGTTTATTTTTGCTGAAAAACACGTTTTGACACTTTCTGCACACTGCGGTTAAGAGCAGAGTGTGTGGGCTCTTCTGAGCCTTGCAGTTACATACGGATTCAGTTGTCTGAAAAAACGCGTTTATTTCGGGCTGAAAAACACGTTTTGAAAAGTGTACTGTAACTGCCCCATAACTTACATGGGGATGACCAAACTTCCAGAAACATGTTTATTTCTGCTGAAAAACACGTTTTGACACTTTCTGCACACTGGGGTTAAGAGCAGAGTGTGTGGGCTCTTCTGAGCCTTGCAGTTACATAGGGATTCAGTTGTCTGAAAAAACGCGTTTATTTCGGGCTGAAAAACACGTTTTGAAAAAAAGTGCTGTTACTGCCCCATAACTTACATGGGGTTGACCAAACTTGCAGAAACATGTTTATTTCTGCTGAAAAACATGTTTTGACACTTTCTGCACACTGGGGTTAAGAGCTGAGTTTGTGGGCTCATCTGAGCTTGCAGTTACATAGGGATTCAGTTGTCTGAAATAACGTGTTTATTTCAGGCTGAAAAACACGTTTTGAAAAGTGTACTGTAACTGCCCCATAACTTACATGGGGTTGACCAAACTTGCAGAAACATGTTTATTTCTGCTGAAAAACACGTTTTGACACTTTCTGCACACTGGGGTTAAGAGCAGAGTGTGTGGGCTCTTCTGAGCCTTGCAGTTACATAGGGATTCAGTTGTCTGAAAAAACGCGTTTATTTCGGGCTGAAAAACACGTTTTGAAAAATGTGCTGTTACTGCCCCATAACTTACATGGGGTTGACCAAACTTGCAGAAACATGTTTATTTTTGCTGAAAAACACGTTTTGACACTTTCTGCACACTGCGGTTAAGAGCAGAGTGTGTGGGCTCTTCTGAGCCTTGCAGTTACATACGGATTCAGTTGTCTGAAAAAACGCGTTTATTTCGGGCTGAAAAACACGTTTTGAAAAGTGTACTGTAACTGCCCCATAACTTACATGGGGATGACCAAACTTCCAGAAACATGTTTATTTCTGCTGAAAAACATGTTTTGACACTTTCTGCACACTGGGGTTAAGAGCAGAGTGTGTGGGCTCTTCTGAGCCTTGCAGTTACATAGGGATTCAGTTGTCTGAAAAAACGCGTTTATTTCGGGCTGAAAAACACGTTTTGAAAAAAAGTGCTGTTACTGCCCCATAACTTACATGGGGTTGACCAAACTTGCAGAAACATGTTTATTTCTGCTGAAAAACACGTTTTGACACTTTCTGCACACTGGGGTTAAGAGCAGAGTGTGTGGGCTCCTCTAAGCTTTGCAGTTACATAGGGATTCAGTTGTCTGAAAAAACGCGTTTATTTCGGGCTGAAAAACACGTTTTGAAAAAAGTGCTGTTACTGCCCCATAACTGACATGGGGTTGACCAAACTTGCAGAAACATGTTTATTTCTGCTGAAAAGCACGTTTTGACACTTTCTGCACACTGGGGCTAAGAGCAGAGTGTGTGGGCTCTTCTGAGCCTTGCAGTTACATAAGGATTCAGTTGTCTGAAAAAACGCGTTTATTTCGGGCTGAAAAACACGTTTTGAAAAGTGTACTGTAACTGCCCCATAACTTACATGGGGATGACCAAACTTGCAGAATCATGTTTATTTCTGCTGAAAAACACGTTTTGACACTTTCTGCACACTGGGGTTAAGAGCAGAGTGTGTGGGCTCTTCTGAGCTTTGCAGTTACATAGGGATTCAGTTGTCAGAAAAAACGCGTTTATTTCGTGCTGAAAAACACGTTTTGAAAAAAGTGCTGTTACTGCCCCATAACTGACATGGGGTTGACCAAACTTGCAGAAACATGTTTATTTCTGCTGAAAAACATGTTTTGACACTTTCTGCACAGTGGGGTTAAGAGCAGAGTGTGTGGGCTCTTCTGAGCCTTGCAGTTACATACGGATTCAGTTGTCTGAAAAAACGCGTTTATTTCGGGCTGAAAAACACGTTTTGAAAAGTGTACTGTAACTGCCCCATAACTTACATGGGGTTGACCAAACTTGCAGAAACATGTTTATTTCTGCTGAAAAACACGTTTTGACACTTTCTGCACACTGGGTTAAGAGCAGAGTGTGTGGGCTCTTCTGAGCCTTGCAGTTACATAGGGATTCAGTTGTCTGAAAAAACGCGTTTATTTCGGGCTGAAAAACACGTTTTGAAAAGTGTACTGTAACTGCCCCATAACTTACATGGGGTTGACCAAACTTGCAGAAACATGTTTATTTCTGCTGAAAAACACGTTTTGACACTTTCTGCACACTGGGGTTAAGAGCAGAGTGTGTGGGCTCTTCTGAGCCTTGCAGTTACATACGGATTCAGTTGTCTGAAAAAACGCGTTTATTTCGGGCTGAAAAACAGGTTTTGAAAAGTTTACTGTAACTGCCCCATAACTTACATGGGGATGACCAAACTTGCAGAAACATGTTTATTTCTGCTGAAAAACACGTTTTGACACTTTCTGCACACTGGGGTTAAGAGCAGAGTGTGTGGGCTCTTCTGAGCCTTGCAGTTACATAGGGATTCAGTTGTCTGAAAAAACGCGTTTATTTCGGGCTGAAAAACACGTTTTGAAAAATGTGCTGTTACTGCCCCATAACTTACATGGGGTTGACCAAACTTGCAGAAACATGTTTATTTTTGCTGAAAAACACGTTTTGACACTTTCTGCACACTGCGGTTAAGAGCAGAGTGTGTGGGCTCTTCTGAGCCTTGCAGTTACATACGGATTCAGTTGTCTGAAAAAACGCGTTTATTTCGGGCTGAAAAACACGTTTTGAAAAGTGTACTGTAACTGCCCCATAACTTACATGGGGATGACCAAACTTGCAGAAACATGTTTATTTCTGCTGAAAAACACGTTTTGACACTTTCTGCACACTGGGGTTAAGAGCAGAGTGTGTGGGCTCTTCTGAGCTTTGCAGTTACATAGGGATTCAGTTGTCTGAAAAAACGCGTTTATTTCGTGCTGAAAAACACGTTTTGAAAAAAGTGCTGTTACTGCCCCATAACTGACATGGGGTTGACCAAACTTGCAGAAACATGTTTATTTCTGCTGAAAAACATGTTTTGACACTTTCTGCACAGTGGGGTTAAGAGCAGAGTGTGTGGGCTCTTCTGAGCCTTGCAGTTACATACGGATTCAGTTGTCTGAAAAAACGCGTTTATTTCGGGCTGAAAAACACGTTTTGAAAAGTGTACTGTAACTGCCCCATAACTTACATGGGGTTGACCAAACTTGCAGAAACATGTTTATTTCTGCTGAAAAACACGTTTTGACACTTTCTGCACACTGGGGTTAAGAGCAGAGTGTGTGGGCTCTTCTGAGCCTTGCAGTTACATAGGGATTCAGTTGTCTGAAAAAACGCGTTTATTTCGTGCTGAAAAACACGTTTTGAAAAAAGTGCTGTTACTGCCCCATAACTGACATGGGGTTGACCAAACTTGCAGAAACATGTTTATTTCTGCTGAAAAACATGTTTTGACATTTTCTGCACAGTGGGGTTAAGAGCAGAGTGTGTGGGCTCTTCTGAGCCTTGCAGTTACATACGGATTCAGTTGTCTGAAAAAACGCGTTTATTTCGGGCTGAAAAACACGTTTTGAAAAGTGTACTGTAACTGCCCCATAACTTACATGGGGTTGACCAAACTTGCAGAAACATGTTTATTTCTGCTGAAAAACACGTTTTGACACTTTCTGCACACTGGGGTTAAGAGCAGAGTGTGTGGGCTCTTCTGAGCCTTGCAGTTACATAGGGATTCAGTTGTCTGAAAAAACGCGTTTATTTCGGGCTGAAAAACACGTTTTGAAAAGTGTACTGTAACTGCCCCATAACTTACATGGGGATGACCAAACTTGCAGAAACATGTTTATTTCTGCTGAAAAACACGTTTTGACACTTTCTGCACACTGGGGTTAAGAGCAGAGTGTGTGGGCTCTTCTGAGCCTTGCAGTTACATAGGGATTCAGTTGTCTGAAAAAACGCGTTTATTTCGGGCTGAAAAACACGTTTTGAAAAAAGTGCTGTTACTGCCCCATAACTTACATGGGGTTGACCAAACTTGCAGAAACATGTTTATTTTTGCTGAAAAACACGTTTTGACACTTTCTGCACACTGCGGTTAAGAGCAGAGTGTGTGGGCTCTTCTGAGCCTTGCAGTTACATACGGATTCAGCTGTCTGAAAAAACGCGTTTATTTCAGGCTGAAAAACACGTTTTGAAAAGTGTATTGTAACTGCCCCATAACTTACATGGGGTTGACCAAACTTGCAGAAACATGTTTATTTCTGCTGAAAAACATGTTTTGACACTTTCTGCACACTGGGGTTAAGAGCTGAGTTTGTGGGCTCTTCTGAGCTTGCAGTTACATAGGGATTCAGTTGTCTGAAATAACGTGTTTATTTCAGGCTGAAAAACACGTTTTGAAAAGTGTACTGTAACTGCCCCATAACTTACATGGGGTTGACCAAACTTGCAGAAACATGTTTATTTCTGCTGAAAAACACGTTTTGACACTTTCTGCACACTGGGGTTAAGAGCAGAGTGTGTGGGCTCTTCTAAGCTTTGCAGTTACATAGGGATTCAGTTGTCTGAAAAAACGCGTTTATTTCGGGCTGAAAAACACGTTTTGAAAAAAGTGCTGTTACTGCCCCATAACTGACATGGGGTTGACCAAACTTGCAGAAACATGTTTATTTCTGCTGAAAAGCACGTTTTGACACTTTCTGCACACTGGGGCTAAGAGCAGAGTGTGTGGGCTCTTCTGAGCCTTGCAGTTACATAAGGATTCAGTTGTCTGAAAAAACGCGTTTATTTCGGGCTGAAAAACACGTTTTGAAAAGTGTACTGTAACTGCCCCATAACTTACATGGGGATGACCAAACTTGCAGAATCATGTTTATTTCTGCTGAAAAACACGTTTTGACACTTTCTGCACACTGGGGTTAAGAGCAGAGTGTGTGGGCTCTTCTGAGCTTTGCAGTTACATAGGGATTCAGTTGTCAGAAAAAACGCGTTTATTTCGTGCTGAAAAACACGTTTTGAAAAAAGTGCTGTTACTGCCCCATAACTGACATGGGGTTGACCAAACTTGCAGAAACATGTTTATTTCTGCTGAAAAACATGTTTTGACACTTTCTGCACAGTGGGTTAAGAGCAGAGTGTGTGGGCTCTTCTGAGCCTTGCAGTTACATACGGATTCAGTTGTCTGAAAAAACGCGTTTATTTCGGGCTGAAAAACACGTTTTGAAAAGTGTACTGTAACTGCCCCATAACTTACATGGGGTTGACCAAACTTGCAGAAACATGTTTATTTCTGCTGAAAAACACGTTTTGACACTTTCTGCACACTGGGGTTAAGAGCAGAGTGTGTGGGCTCTTCTGAGCCTTGCAGTTACATACGGATTCAGTTGTCTGAAAAAACGCGTTTATTTCGGGCTGAAAAACAGGTTTTGAAAAGTTTACTGTAACTGCCCCATAACTTACATGGGGATGACCAAACTTGCAGAAACATGTTTATTTCTGCTGAAAAACACGTTTTGACACTTTCTGCACACTGGGGTTAAGAGCAGAGTGTGTGGGCTCTTCTGAGCCTTGCAGTTACATAGGGATTCAGTTGTCTGAAAAAACGCGTTTATTTCGTGCTGAAAAACACGTTTTGAAAAAAGTGCTGTTACTGCCCCATAACTGACATGGGGTTGACCAAACTTGCAGAAACATGTTTATTTCTGCTGAAAAACATGTTTTGACACTTTCTGCACAGTGGGGTTAAGAGCAGAGTGTGTGGGCTCTTCTGAGCCTTGCAGTTACATACGGATTCAGTTGTCTGAAAAAACGCGTTTATTTCGGGCTGAAAAACACGTTTTGAAAAGTGTACTGTAACTGCCCCATAACTTACATGGGGTTGACCAAACTTGCAGAAACATGTTTATTTCTGCTGAAAAACACGTTTTGACACTTTCTGCACACTGGGGTTAAGAGCAGAGTGTGTGGGCTCTTCTGAGCCTTGCAGTTACATAGGGATTCAGTTGTCTGAAAAAACGCGTTTATTTCGTGCTGAAAAACACGTTTTGAAAAAAGTGCTGTTACTGCCCCATAACTGACATGGGGTTGACCAAACTTGCAGAAACATGTTTATTTCTGCTGAAAAACATGTTTTGACATTTTCTGCACAGTGGGGTTAAGAGCAGAGTGTGTGGGCTCTTCTGAGCCTTGCAGTTACATACGGATTCAGTTGTCTGAAAAAACGCGTTTATTTCGGGCTGAAAAACACGTTTTGAAAAAAAGTGCTGTTACTGCCCCATAACTTACATGGGGTTGACCAAACTTGCAGAAACATGTTTATTTCTGCTGAAAAACACGTTTTGACACTTTCTGCACACTGGGGTTAAGAGCAGAGTGTGTGGGCTCCTCTAAGCTTTGCAGTTACATAGGGATTCAGTTGTCTGAAAAAACGCGTTTATTTCGGGCTGAAAAACACGTTTTGAAAAAAGTGCTGTTACTGCCCCATAACTGACATGGGGTTGACCAAACTTGCAGAAACATGTTTATTTCTGCTGAAAAGCACGTTTTGACACTTTCTGCACACTGGGGCTAAGAGCAGAGTGTGTGGGCTCTTCTGAGCCTTGCAGTTACATAAGGATTCAGTTGTCTGAAAAAACGCGTTTATTTCGGGCTGAAAAACACGTTTTGAAAAGTGTACTGTAACTGCCCCATAACTTACATGGGGATGACCAAACTTGCAGAATCATGTTTATTTCTGCTGAAAAACACGTTTTGACACTTTCTGCACACTGGGGTTAAGAGCAGAGTGTGTGGGCTCTTCTGAGCTTTGCAGTTACATAGGGATTCAGTTGTCAGAAAAAACGCGTTTATTTCGTGCTGAAAAACACGTTTTGAAAAAAGTGCTGTTACTGCCCCATAACTGACATGGGGTTGACCAAACTTGCAGAAACATGTTTATTTCTGCTGAAAAACATGTTTTGACACTTTCTGCACAGTGGGGTTAAGAGCAGAGTGTGTGGGCTCTTCTGAGCCTTGCAGTTACATACGGATTCAGTTGTCTGAAAAAACGCGTTTATTTCGGGCTGAAAAACACGTTTTGAAAAGTGTACTGTAACTGCCCCATAACTTACATGGGGTTGACCAAACTTGCAGAAACATGTTTATTTCTGCTGAAAAACACGTTTTGACACTTTCTGCACACTGGGGTTAAGAGCAGAGTGTGTGGGCTCTTCTGAGCCTTGCAGTTACATAGGGATTCAGTTGTCTGAAAAAACGCGTTTATTTCGGGCTGAAAAACACGTTTTGAAAAGTGTACTGTAACTGCCCCATAACTTACATGGGGTTGACCAAACTTGCAGAAACATGTTTATTTCTGCTGAAAAACACGTTTTGACACTTTCTGCACACTGGGGTTAAGAGCAGAGTGTGTGGGCTCTTCTGAGCCTTGCAGTTACATACGGATTCAGTTGTCTGAAAAAACGCGTTTATTTCGGGCTGAAAAACACGTTTTGAAAAGTGTACTGTAACTGCCCCATAACTTACATGGGGATGACCAAACTTCCAGAAACATGTTTATTTCTGCTGAAAAACATGTTTTGACACTTTCTGCACACTGGGGTTAAGAGCAGAGTGTGTGGGCTCTTCTGAGCCTTGCAGTTACATAGGGATTCAGTTGTCTGAAAAAACGCGTTTATTTCGGGCTGAAAAACACGTTTTGAAAAAAAGTGCTGTTACTGCCCCATAACTTACATGGGGTTGACCAAACTTGCAGAAACATGTTTATTTCTGCTGAAAAACATGTTTTGACACTTTCTGCACACTGGGGTTAAGAGCTGAGTTTGTGGGCTCTTCTGAGCTTGCAGTTACATAGGGATTCAGTTGTCTGAAATAACGTGTTTATTTCAGGCTGAAAAACACGTTTTGAAAAGTGTACTGTAACTGCCCCATAACTTACATGGGGATGATCAAACTTCCAGAAACATGTTTATTTCTGCTGAAAAACACGTTTTGACACTTTCTGCACACTGGGGTTAAGAGCAGAGTGTGTGGGCTCTTCTGAGCCTTGCAGTAACATAGGGATTCAGTTGTCTGAAAAAACGCGTTTATTTCGGGCTGAAAAACACGTTTTGAAAAAAGTGCTGTTACTGCCCCATAACTTACATGGGGTTGACCAAACTTGCAGAAACATGTTTATTTCTGCTGAAAAACATGTTTTGACACTTTCTGCACACTGGGGTTAAGAGCAGAGTGTGTGGGCTCTTCTGAGCTTTGCAGTTACATAGGGATTCAGTTGTCTGAAAAAACGCGTTTATTTCGTGCTGAAAAACACGTTTTGAAAAAAGTGCTGTTACTGCCCCATAACTGACATGGGGTTGACCAAACTTGCAGAAACATGTTT